>NW_015659915.1:820667-823852 GCF_001515625.1 Sinocyclocheilus rhinocerous | reverse complement strand
TTAAACTTATTGGAAAAGATTAATTTCTATCTGACCACCACTCAGAATGTGAAGAATATCAAAAACTGTAGGAGTCAGCTGTCCACGAAAGTCCTTAAGATACCAGCATGATAAAACACTCAATCAGCTGAATTAATGACTCAATACTCACTCGTTCAGTGACTTACCGTCACTTACTGGTAGTTCAGTTGAGAAGTTTGTTGAAAAGTATGCATTTTTCCCCTCAACATTTCTTATTTGTATATTCATAAATGCATTTAAAACATTAATCTCATAACATTATTTATTGCAGTTGTAATTATTGTTATTTGCAGTGTAAATTATTTAATCTGACTGGTAGCAGCCCTATAGTGTATTTTTTTTTATGATTTTAAATGTAGTTTCTGTTTAAGTTTTAGTTAACAAATAACTCTGCCCAGGAGAGGGGTTTCTGTACAGACACAAACCTTAAAGTATTGACATTGAAACAATATCAAACATTTGCATCATTATTGATCATAAATAAGAGATTTGTTCATTTAACACACCACAGCCTACAGAGGGGCATGTTGTCACACTATATGGGGTAAGTTGTCGCAACCAAATCTGCCATTAAATAGCTAATTGTAGACCTTTTAAAAACATTTAAACAGTAAATCAATTATGAAGCATGATTAATATATGTAGTGCCGTTTTAATGTGTAACTAACATTACAAAAAATATGATGATTCTGAATTTTAATTTGCAGGACAGAATCCACAACAAATGTCCAGTTTAAGACACACTAAACCACTGTTAGAAAACAGCTTTGTGACTGAAAACCTCCTGCTTACTGAGTCCCTGTGTGACAACTAGCCCCGGGCTGCCCACTGTGTGTGTGTGTATACAGTATATTGAGTGCAGAATGTCTTGTCTCTTGCTCAGGTTTCTCCAGCTTGTCTCTGGGAGACCAGATGAGTCTACTGCAGAGCGCATGGATGGAGATCCTGATCCTGAGCATCGTCTTCCGCTCGCTGCCCTATGAGGACGAGCTGGTGTATGCGGAGGACTATGTGATGGACGAGGAGCACTCGCGGCTCACGGGCCTGCTGGACCTCTATGTGTCCATCCTACAGCTCGTGCGCAAGTACAAGAAACTCAAGGTGGAGAAGGAGGAATATGTCACGCTGAAGGCCATCGCACTCGCCAACTCAGGTATCATCCGCTTTAGATCGATCCGTTTGTTTGTTTAATTGTTTTACATTTATACATACACTGCCATTCGATTGTTTGGAGTCAGCAAGGGCACATTAATCCACAGTGACAGTAAAAACATTTATAATGTTACAAAAGATTTCTATTTCAAGTAAATGCTGTTCTTCTGAACTTTCTATTCATCTGTGAATCCTGAAAAATCAAATGTATCACGGGGTCCACAAAAATATTGGGCAGCACAACTGTTTCCAACATTGATAATAATCAGAAATGTTTCTTGAGCAGCAAATCAGCATATTAGAATGATTTCTGAAGATCGTGTGACACTGAAGACTGGAGTAATGATGCTGAAAATACAGCTGCGCATCACAGAAATAAATTACAGTTTAACAGATATTCGCATAGAAAACAGCTGTTTTACATTGTAATAATATTTCACAATTTTGCAGTCTTGATGAGCATAAGAGACTTATATACTGTAGATTTTTTTTTCTATAACAAATTAACCTAACCAACTGTCACATTTTGAGATAAATTGATAATTGTATTATTTTATTTTGATTGATGTTTTAGTCCCTCTTAAACACATTTCACTGTTAGGCAAGAACTGCACAGAAAATCAATAAAGCTACATTTCAAATAATTAAAATGAGTGATAAATAGTAACAAAATAAAAGTTCAAAGACAAACACAATGTCACCACATCACATTGAGCCTTTACATTTACAGTAACAGAGAGGAATCACAGTGAATCTCAGAGCTTTACACTGGCTGTTTTTATTAATATCATCTTTCACTTAAAATACATACAAGCCAAAACCAAAATAGCTACTGTAATGTTTTGTTTTTGTTTGTTATTCTACTCTGTTATGCCACATTGCATCAATTCCAAATCTGAAACACCTCAAAAAGGAGCCGTGTACAAAGACTGACCCGTGTACAGTATACATCACTGCAAAAAAAGGCTGATCTAATTTAGTATTTTTGTCTTGTTTCTAGTCAAAATATTAAAAAAGAATTCTTAAATCAAGATGCATTTACTAGATAAGCAAAAGGACATAGACATAGATATATAGTCTTGTTTCCTTGTTTTAACCAATTGTAAGCAATTGTTTCCCCCAGGAATTCCCCCAATATATTCATATAGTCATTTTTCTTATCTAGTAAATGTATTTTGATATAAGAATTTTGTAATATTTTGACTAGAAACAAGGCAAAAATACTAAGTAAGGTAAGCCTTTTTTTGCGGTGCATGCTTTCTGACTGTATGCTTTATTTATTAATACAGTACACTCGAGCTCACTCACACATACAGTGCATGCGCATGAGTCCCGTGGACGGATGCAGCTCATGTAAAGATGAAGGGAGCGGAAACAGAAGAGCGTGAGAGACAGTTGAGCTTTTAATTGAACGGCTTCTGTGTGGCCGCGTTCCCCGTTTCTCTCTTTCTCTCTAACGGTAGCCACGGGGCCCAGCCGCTGCCACAGATAAATTTAGCATTTCATTAGGAACACCAGGGCTGTCAATAAAATGTGTAAAGTCGAATGGAATGAGTATCAGCGAGCGTTCGGGGGAGAAGACACAGGCCTGTATCGACAGCTGGCTTTTCAGAAGGCAGGCCCCGTCCTCTCCTGATCAATGCGGCCCGCGCTCCGCCTCGTTTTATTCTGCCGTCTCGTCCGCTGTCTCTCTTTGTCTGGCTGAGAAATGAAAATGCTGATGGTGGGCTTTGGCGCGCGCGGGATGACGGGAGAGAGAGAGACGCGCTCTGTCCGATGGCTCTCGCGGGACTGCCGCTGTCTGACAGCTGTGAAAATTCATAGCCATTGATTTTGTAATTAGCAGTTTATCAATCGTATCAACAGGCTCTTTCTGATGGATTGCAAGGAAATTGTTTCTTCACATGTGTTTTTTTAACCTCCACCTCACACACACGCAGACACACACACACACACACACACACACATAGACACACACACACAGACACACACACACACTCACACACACACTC
>NW_015659915.1:807044-819116 GCF_001515625.1 Sinocyclocheilus rhinocerous | reverse complement strand
GCATCGGCCGATTGTGCTGCAAATTAGGCCGATTTATAGGCAGGCGTATCTGCAGGCTGCTAAGCGTTGTTGCGGAACGCCGGAGAATCTCTCTCTGGTTGCGTGAGAGACGGAGCAACTCACACTCTGCAGCCACTTCTTGTTCACACACAGCTTCAGCTAATGATGGCAGGGCAAAACAGACCGTTTCGAAAGCGTAATTACGTTTTACCCTACTAGAATTGATGCCGGAAAGTTATCATATTCATAAGTGCAACAAGTCATTTGCATGTGAAAGTAGAAACATGCAATTCAGACGAAACTTCTGGGCTGATTATAATGTGCACGTTAACTTTCCACGTGAAATGTGTGTGTAGGTCCGACAATAGCCTCCACAATGTCATCGCTCGTGGCGAAAAAAAATCGGCCAAACATATCGGCCAAAAAAATCGGCATCATATATCGGCCATCAGCTGCCCTGATTTCTAAATATCGGCATCGGCCAGAGAAAAACTCATATCGGTCGACCTCTAACTAAGACAATCTGTTTTTTTTTTCGTTCTTTCTTTCTTTTTTGTGCACTGTTGTGTGCATTATTAATTATTGACATGATAAATAACATGACATACAGTATGTATTCTCTAAATAGTAGCATGGATCATATTTATAATATAAAACATTGTCAAATAAATACTTTTTATATCAGTATTTATATACACTATTTTTCAGAAGTTTGGGGTCAGTAAATTTTTTCCAATGTTTTGAAATAAGTCTCTTCTGCTCACCAAGGCTGCATTTATTTGATCAAAAAATACAGTAAAAATTGTTAAATATTAATAGGATTTAAAACAGCTGCTTTCTATGTGAATATCTGTTAAACTGTAATTTATTTCTGTAATGTGCAGCTGTATTTTCAGCATGATTACTCCAGTCTTCAGTGTCACATGATCTTCAGAAATCATTCTAATATGCTGATTTGCTGCTCGAGAAACATTTCTGATTATTATCAATGTTGAAAACAGTTGTGCTGATTCATTTTAATTATTAAAATAAACAAAAACTATAATTAATAATCATTTCAAAGAAATAGCACAATTACAGTTTTTTTTTCAACTGCTTACACACTAAATCTTCACTTGTCACACAGTTTCTGAAAGCTGACACTCAAACAGCAGAAGCACACACCAAATCTGCAAAACCATACACTAATTCTCGGCCTTTGACTCAGTTTTCAATTTCATAAAACAGTTTTTGCAAAACACAACACAAATCTAACAGGGAATTAATATTATGGCAAAGGTGTTTGCAAATGTTTGCGTTTGTGATATTTTGAATGCAGTGCTTCGTTTTGCAAGAGACGAGTGAGGCATTTTGCATTTTGTGAGTGCAATTCTCGGATTTGTGTGTAAAGTTTTGAAAAAAAGAGACAAAGTTTTGAAAATGTGTGTATAAACAGCTTTAAAAAAAAAAGGCAAGTAACAGAATGAATGTAAAAAAAAGTGACATTTCGAAGCAGAAAGACTGAAATGGTATTTCTTGTAAAACGTACTTCAATCATTCTTTTTTTTTTTTTATTACTTTTTACACTTGGCCAGGCAGTTTTATGGTTTGCTGCATATAGCATATTGGCCGTGTGGGTGTAGTACTCAGCATGTGTGATGTTTGTTGTTCTGGTGACAGACTCCATGCACATAGAGGACGTGGAGTCGGTACAGAAGCTCCAGGACGCCCTTCACGAAGCGCTGCAGGACTACGAGAGCTGTCAGCACACAGAAGACCCTCAGCGGGCGGGGAAGCTGCTCATGACGCTGCCGCTGCTCCGGCAGACGGCCACCAAGGCCATCCAGCACTTCTACAGCATCAAGATGCAGGGCAAGGTGCCCATGCACAAACTCTTCCTGGAGATGCTGGAGGCCAAGGTCTGATTGGCCGCTCGTCGCGTGACATCATCGGGGCCAGAGACTGCGGAGGACGGCCTGAGACGTTTTTAAAGACCTGGAAAAAAATAATAACTTGGTTTAAAGCATAAATATAAATGGAAAAATAATTTAAAAATCTATAACAAATACTATGTACTTGTACAGTGATGCTTTTTGTTCTTGATCTGTGCTTATATATGATGGAAGAAACTGTAAGTCATTTCAAAGTGAGTAGTCATTTTTCGTTCCGCTAACTCTCTGTACGTGTCGCCAACAACCTCAGTGCGGCCCTCGGACGACGCCAGGACACCTTGAGGACTTGTAAATATTCATGGCAGGATTTGGCCGAGGCTGGACGTGGAAGCTGCTGCCGGTTCTTCCCTAAATGTGAACTTGCTGACGTCCTTGAAAATACCTCTTCTTGAATCCTGGGAGGACGGCATTTGTGACACGTTCGTCCGGGATCTCAGTCATCTTACTCTAGTAACTCAGCAATAAATCGAGCCGATGAGGAGCGCCCATCTCTTGTGTTGCACTGTACTGCTTTTTTAAACTACTTGTTATTGTTGTCGTCGGTGTTTCGGCCTAAATGTAGTCGGTGGGTGGAGAGATCGAAGGATTTACGATGCGTGGCAGACGTCCAGGACGCTCCGTGTTCAAACGCTCAGATGCCCGTATGTCAAACGGCCTATTTTGGGCTTGTTAAGCCACCGGCCGAGGAAACGAGGTGCCCGTCATCATCTGCTTGGACCCTGCCAGGACTTTTATAGCCATGTATCTGAATGAAGGTGGGCAGCAGGTGCGGGTCTTTATCACCAGCTTTATTTTTAGGTCTTGGAAGTCGACAGCAGATTGAACAGGAGGGGTGTTTGACCTCATGTTGACACAATAGCATCACTTCGAACTCTCCGGCCCTATAAACAGCTTATTACCCTTAGATCCACTTTACAGCAGACCACCATATGGCCATTAGTCCCAGTTATCCATTAGGAATATCCCGAGAAGCATTAGCTGTGAAAACAGCAGCGGGGTCACTGAGTGGACCGAGACATCGGCGGACGCTACTGATGTCTTGAAGTGAACTGTGGCGCTGTCGGGATTCGATACTGAAGGACCTGAGGGTTTGATTGCGTCCTGGGGTGCGTTTCCCAAAAGCAGCTATGCTCGTTACCGACATAGTTTAGCGATTCAGTAGCTATGTTTCCATCCAAAGTTACGAATTAAACTGGAATATCGCTTAAAACATTGGTGAAGAAAGCATCCAGTGAGTTCAAGAGAACAAAATCGTCACTTCTTGATTAACGTGCGCTAAATAACACCAAGAAAAATTTAATTTGCTGCAGTAGGAGAAGGCACTGTATATAATCATTTTTGTATACAATAAATTACAAGCTATAGAGCGTGCAGACGAAATGCGTTAATTATAACGAAGCACTTTGACGAGACTTTGCTCAAGCATTTTAGAATGACAAAACTAGCATTTCAGATGCTGTGCAACGAGATCGGTTCATTGGTTGGTACAGTTATGCTGTCCCATCACAAAGTCACTTGTCGTTTTTGATGCACATTAAGGAATTTATTCGGTAAAAGTGTTTCTATGGTAGCTTATGCGCATGTTTTCTTACCGGGTAAGAAATTTATCCTACTTGGATGAGCGCATACATTTTTTTTTATGTGCATTTTTAAAATGTATGCGCATCTTAGCATTTTCATCCAGCGTTTTTCTATGCGGTATCCCAAAATGTGCATACAAATAGGTGGATGGAAACATAGCTAGTGTTTCTTAAAACCAAACGTTTGCAAACAGCTTCGCAAGCTTGTGTGGCTGAAACCACAACTTTTGACCTGTGGTTAGACATGGACTTCAATAGATCATGCTCAGTTTGCACATTAAGCAAGAAAACATGCAGTGCATTCCTTAGCCTTCATTGCATTGAAATCAATCGAGTGCTGCAGTTGTGACGTCAAAGGCTCCAGGTTTTTATAATGGGGTTTTTCAATTCATGATACTTGGACGTTTTGTTCTCCAATGTTAACTGCACACACTCATGCCTCCAAACGCTCTCATGTAGTTACTTATTACAAACATAACTGCCTCAGGATTCATGTTTTCATTCTGGGTGTGTAATTTACATTGTAGAGCAAAACGTCCGAATGTAACGTCAATTTTAATTTACCACAGACCTTTTACTCATGTTGAAAAATACCATGAATAAAACCCATTGGAAAATCTGTGGCGAATTACTCTTCCGGGTTTTGGCGTCACGGCTGCAGCACTCTATATACATTTCGATCTATATATTTTGGTATGACAACAATCAGCTGCATTTTTGAATAGCGTGCATGTAAGTAAAAGTTTAAGCAAACCCCAGAGTATGACGTAAGAGGAACCCACGATAAATCAAACATCAAATGGGAATCACAAATAGTTATAATACATTTAAACCAATTACACACTGCATAATAATTCGATTTTAAAAAGCGAATGGCTTTCTGTTTTTCGTGTAAATTAACTATAATGATCTGACATCAAAAGTGTGGTCACATTAACTAAATTATCAAAAAAGGTCCATTGTCAATAGTATATAGATGTATGAAGCACTTTCAAACCAAGCTGCTTTCTGTTGCACATGTGAATTTGCGTGAGAAAAAAACTGCATGATCGTACAAAACTCTCAATAACGCCGAACAACAGTAAATGTGACCAATGTTGAATTGATTGATTAGCAGTCGTTATTACTCCTCCCCCTGAGTGTGACATCATTAACGACAGGCCTATTTTGTTATCAACAACAGGTGCGACAATGTCACTACAATTTCGGGAAACAGTGACTAGTTAGTTGCATTGTTACCAGGGTGGTTAATCAGCGAGATTTGTCATCATATGGGAAACGAACCCCAGGCCCAATCTCTCTCTGCATTGCTGATGTCTCTCATTGGCTTCCTAACGGCCAGACACTTCCCAGAAAAACTGAACCCGCCACAATCTCGAGCCGACCAGACGAGATAGCCAGAGAGAAGATAATGCAGGGATTCATTTTATATGCAGCGCAACTGTGTGGATTCACATTAGGGATCAATTCTGACCAAAATCATGCCAAAGCAGAGCACATCTGAACGACATGAACGCAGACGCTTCAAGCTACAGCACGCAAATGTGAATTCACACATCACTGAGTTCTGGAATACGTCAGTATGCAATTCATAACGTAACGCAATAGTACCGCAATGCTTTATGAACATCTGCTAGTCCTGCACTGAGATGGACACACGGTAATGAACATATATGCAACATTCACGTAGCTACCTCATCATTCATCCACGTCTGGACATTCTGTAAATACTGCCCTTTATTTAGCCTGTCTCTGTCATGTGGACAGTAACACAACATCTGGTTAACGTCTCACATACCACACTAACCACCAAAGCACACTACACTCTTACCACGTCCTGTTCGGTGCACTGATTTAGGTGCTTTCTTTCTACTTTTTTGACAACGGGACACTCGGTCACATTCATCATCTAGCCTACCCAAAAACACGTAAATGGCGTGAATGTTGATTTGTGCCTCCGTTCACTGTTTAGGAAGGAAAAGATGCATATCTGTAAATGCTGTCAGTTATTTATTTGCTTCTACCGCAGCATGACAGGGTCAGGATTGGTCCCTCAATGTTCAAAATTACGAAAGCTTTTGTGTTTCTCCTCAAGATATTCATTGTGTATATTATATCACTTTGGCCACGCTGTACTGTACAATAATATTGTTCATTTAACAAACACCTGTGTCACTTTCTTTTTTATGTAAAAAATTAAAATGGAACAAAGACGTACTCTCAAAGCACTTTTAGACTTCTGTTCATTTCCTCTCACAAACATACTGCCAGTCAATAGCTTGTGAATATATAACAAATATCAATATATAACAAGTCATATAATGTGTGTGTGTGTGTGTGTGTGCACAATATATTAGAAGTGTTTATGCATTTGGCAGATGCTTTTATCCAAAGCAATTTAAATTGCATTCAAAGTACACATTTTACGAGGTCCTGGGAATCAAACTTATGACTAACTTGCTCTACTATTTGAATGAAATTGATCTTTTATTTACACTGATAATGACACATAAATCTGCACATGAGTGTATTTAGAGCTGAAGCCCTGCGCTGGACTCGTGTGCATCACTGTACTGTAACTGTGGTCAGTGGAGCTGGATGATGATGACCTTTATCCGCTCTGCTGAAGTCTCTCAGACGGAGCGTGGCTCAGTAATGTAGTAATGTGTAAGTGCTGTAGGACGTCCTCAGAGACGCAGGACGACCCGCAGAGCCCCAGAGACCGCAGAGCAAACAGCCCAGAACTGACATGTGCTGCAGCAAAATATACACAACATATAACATATATATATATAGACTCACAAACATAATTCTACATCCAAATGAACAATAACACAAAACCACCAAATATTTTAACATCATAATCAACCCTTCCACTTTCCAGAAGTACTATGATATTTCACTTGTGTAGAGATAAAAGTCTGTGTGAAGAAATAAACTAACCATAATCCTGAAGAGACATCCACGAACCTATATATATATATATTAGCTTAATTTAAGCACTATTTAACACTAATGTTATATTTTTCCATAATTTTTTTATTTATTTATTTGGCTTTTAGCCGTGCTTTATGACATATTCCATAGCCTCATTAAAGGCAATATAAAAGCCATCAGTTCCCCAAAAAAGATAAATAAATACATAAATTTAAAGAAAACTCTGCAAAACAGACTGTTTACCCAATTCCTGTGCTGTGTATTTTTATGATAGGACTATCAAGATTTTTTCAGAACATGCTAACATTAAACTCTATTTAAATCAGTTGTGATTCGAGTCATATATGTGTTCCTCTGCTATAGCTGTATGACACAGAGATGCTGCCTATATACTGTATGTAGAAGTGCAGTTAGGATGTTGAAACAAAGCTTCAGTGTAAGCATCACTATTAACTACAGCATTGATTTCTATTGTTGGAAATGTAATGTCATCAGGATGAATATTCTGGCTGTTGGCTGTAATCAGAGCTGGTTTTCCCAGCATGCCGTGTTGCGTCACGTTGACGGTGTGTTCGGTGGACAGATTTGCATTCATCAAAGCGTGAATCCCCATCAGTACGTGTTCAAGGCCTCGTATCCGTCCTAACACATCTCCATTACTCTCAGCGCTGCTGGCCGAGGGAAGAACTGAGCTGCAGTTTACACTTCGCATAAAGGAAGAGCTAAAATTACACTCAGGACTGAAGCGGAGCGTGCAGAAATCCCTCGGGAGCCGCAGCTTCAGAAATCAAATAAAAGGCTTCGTCTTTCAACAGGCTCTTGTCTCGGAGCTTCTCCTGGTCCAGCGTGTTTCTCACTGCTCTCTGGCTCTGTTTCTGCTTGTTGAATATAAAACGCAGGTGTTTAACACTTTACAGCTGAATTCTTATTTTAAAGTGACTCGAGGAACAGATCAGAAATCTTCATCTGGCGGTGATTCTCAACCAACAGGTTCACAGTGTATTTAGTGTCTTGCAGTATTACAGCATTGAATTTTATTTATAATTTACAAGAGTCCACATAACAGTTTTCTATATTCATGATACTTTGTATATTAAAAAAAAAAAGAAAAAAGTTTTTGAGGACTATAAGATATATGTTATATAAAATGTTGCTAACTGTCTGTCCCTCAAAGGTCTTGACCTTTACTGCACAACATTGAAAATCACAATATATTATTACTTTACTTTTTACTATTATCTCTTTAATTAGTTGTCACCATTTAGTACCTAATGAGTTCGAGCTTAGGTGGAACTGGCAACCATGTTACTATTACCCATCTCACATTTATTTTTAGTTTTAGTTTTGATGTCTGTTTAATGTTTATTGTTTGTTCATTGTTTAATGTTTCAGCCCAGCTAACAAACAAAAATATGTTCTAAGAACATTTTGCCAACATTCCCATTAACTTGATACAGTTTTTTAAATGTATCATAAATGTTTTTTCTTGGTCTTGTGAACATTACATGAACATTCCATTTAGTCGTTTTGAAAACATTATGGGAATGCTACTTTTGAATGTTCTGAAACAAGTAACATTTAAACATGTTAGAAGAATGTCCAACTATGATGTTTTAGAGAGAGATACAAATCCATGAACAATATATAAACTTTTTTGTGATAACATTTTCAGAGCATAATTAAAGACAACTCTAACAGTCTAATTATATAATGAAAGAACATTCCTTCATAACTTTGAGAGAACCTTGTCAGAACGTTCTGAGAACGTTTACTATTAGATGTGACGTTTTAAATTGTTACCAAATTTTGTCTCAAAATTTAGGCCACATTTTGGTAACAGGGTTGGGGAAAAAAATTGCAAACCTCATTTTAGATAAATACTAAATAAAAACTAAAATGACCAAGTAAACTAACTGGCACTGGGTGATGGGAGTGAGCGCAGACGGACGGGGATGCAGTGTTTCAGTGAAGGTGCATGTGTTGCGCTGGGATGGGATGGACTCGACCTTTTCTGCATGTCAAGCAAAGGTTAGAAATCTCCACTGGCCTTAAAGAAATGCTCTTGTTTGCCATTACAGTGAAGATCTTTCTCCAGCTGCACACAGACGCTCTCGAGGGAACCTACAGATGACCCACAAACCCTCGCTTTCTGTCCGTCTCTGTCTCGCTCGCTCTACTTCTTAACTGATCATTTCTTGACATTTCTGCCCAATACTCGCCTCTCTTTGCTTAAGGCCTCAAAGTAGAAAATATTTGAATGATCTGTCAGAGAAACTCTTACAGTAAATGAGTAGATTTTTGGTATTCATTTTCTTATTTTCAAACTGTGTTCATCAGGGTTATTATGGTTAACACACTAAAACCATAAACAAACCTGCATTACATTTAAAAAAATAATAATAATCTGATATTTGAAAAGGCAACATTTCTCATTTTCATTAAACTCCATCTACTAAAAAACTAAAACTGAAATAAAAAATAATGAAATTTTTTTTTTTAAAGAGAACAAAAAAATAAAAAATGGCAAAAGCACACAACACAATTTCTAAAAATGTTAACTAAAATTAAAACAAAATCTAAAAATAAAAACATTTAAATTAAAATATGAACAAAAAATATAATAGTATCTCAATGATACTTAAAAATTGGCATTCAGTTCATCATTGTGATAAAACCAATTTGATTTATGTATTTTTATTTTTTTTTTAAGTAAGCTTAATATTATTTACTTAGTAGATTGCGACATAAAGATGATCTGCACCACACACTTTTGGTCTGTCGATCATATAGCGTTATTTATTTTGTAGCTGTTCACATAAACATCAACACAATCCCACATTTATTAGTAAAAGAAAGCATGAAAAGGTCACATAAGAGTGAAAAGCAAAACAGCTGCACTTTTATTGTTCTCAAGTAAATCAAACGCTTTATCAGACTTTCTTGTCTCGAGCGCATCAATTTACTTAATGCACTATCATACATAATTCACACGTTTATGTTCCTAAATGTGATTTGTATTTAAAATATGACCTTTAAAGCTTGATATATGGAAATGGACAGATCATATGTGATTCTGGGATGAAATGTCTTATAGATCATAGAGTTTATGAGAAGGGAGCCTTGACCGGCCGGTAATTTACAGTGTTATGAGATCAGTGCAAAACATGCTGTAAATAAGCACGCGTCCGACGGAACGGAGATCTGGTCCGGTTCATTTCAATATGACCATCATCCGTACTTGGGCTCCGTGTCACGTCTCCGTCTGGCCGCCGTGACCTTGCTGTTGAGAGGGAACTTTCACAAATAGCATATATGACATTCATATTCTTCCTCACCATCATCATCCTCTGTCAGATCAGCACTGGAAGCTATGCCACTTATTAGAATGCATATGTGACCCTGCAGCACAAAAGCAGTCTTAAGTCGCTGGGGTATATTTGTAGCAATAGCCAACAATACATTGTATGGGTCAAAATTATACATTTTTCTTTTATGCCAAAAATCATTAGGATATTAAGTAAAGATCATGTTCCATGAAGATATTTTGTAAATGTCCTACTGTAAATATATCAAAACTTAATTTTTGATTAGTAATATGCATTGCTAAGAACTTCATTTGAACAACTTTAAAGATGATTTTCTCAATATTTAGATTTTTTTGCACCCTCAGATTCCAGATTTTCAAATAGTTGTATCTCAGCCAAATATTGTCCTATCCTAACAAACCATACAGCTATGGAACGCTTATTTATTCAGCTTTCAGATGATGTATAAATCTCAATTTCGAAAAATGGACCCTTATGACTGGTTTTGTGCTCCAGGGTCACATATTAGAAAAAGTCAATCCTGTCAGCGTTTACTCGCCATGTTTTTCAGTAGAACACAAAAGGAGATATTGTGAAGAATCTTCATGCGCATCTTTTCCCAGCAGCAACAACAGTCGAGCTCCAAAAAAGCATCATGACTCTCACGGTACAGGGGAGAGTGGGGCAAGATGAGCCACTTTTTACTTATACGGTCCTCAAGATAAGAGAAAATGAGGCAGAAGTGCAATGAAATTATCTGGAGTGATTCAAGATGCTTCCTTTCATTCAAAATGATCAGAATGTATCTGTGACGAAGGGTTCTAAAAATATGGCTTCTGACAAAAACATGGCTCAATGTGCCGCAGGGCAGGTGACCCGAGTCCGTGGGTAAGATGCATCTGACTGAATCTGATTCAAACCCATGATAAATTATTAGATAATTTACCTCTTTTAAAAACTAATTTAATAATCAAATTTCCTTTTACAAACAGGCATATTTATAAACAACATAAAACCAACCAAATGAAGTTTAGATTTCAATCTTTAATTGTTTGCGTTTCTGAAACAATATGTTGAACACCAAAGTTGTGACTTTCTCAAAAACAGACTAAACAGAGTTTTTGAGTAAATTATAAAAACCGAGTTAGAATGAAGGAATAAATGTCGCTGACACTAATTAACATTGAAGTCAAAAGATTCTTGGCATGGCAGCTTTTCAGTAATGTCCAACAGGCCATTCAGGACATATCTGATTATAATGTGATGAAAAGCATCTTCTTATGGTTCTTATCAGAGAAACTAAACAATTTCTTCTAATATTCAGATTTATGGAATTTATTTAAAATTGTGCATATTTAATCAGATAATGAATCATATGCATATGCAAACATAACATTTCAGAAAACCTGTAATACGTAACAGTCATCTCAATGTACTGTGATGAATCCTCTGGGAAGGTTTGATATTAGATAACATTTTTTCCCTTAAATTTGCCTTAAATCCGGGTCTTTTTCTCTCACAAAGCCCTGTGTGACTTCAGAAGACTTGGAATATAATGCACTGCAGTGATATCAGATGTTGGATAGCCTCAGACGGGGCACCACTAAAATGTAGTGATTTTAGATTTAAGTAGCACTACCAGTCTAGTGGGCTTAAACATTATTATTAATATTAATCTTTAGTTTCGGTCATTCTATTTTGTGGGGCATCAGCCAGGAATTTCACCCTGACGGTAAAGAACATGGAAGATTGTTGAATAAAAAAGAATTACATTGTATTCTGACCAATCTGAAAGAGTTGTGAGATAGCGTTAACCTGTAGAGCCTCTTACAGTATTATCAACACAAGTGTAATAAAAGGGGTTTTATTAACAAAGTACGGTGGCGACTTGCATTTGCGTTTGTAATTTGTTATTTTGTTTTCAGAATTGTGATTTGCTTTGCACTTCTCGTCCACCGTAACAAAGGGATAGACAAGAGTAACTAACAACTACTAAATGGATACAATGAATGGATAAAGTGCAAAAGATTGATAAATACAAGCGATTGAGTTGGATGTTACTAGTGCTGTGTTCAAAATATCGATACGACGATGTATCGTCACAGAGATTTGACGATACGAGTATCGATACAGCTGGCCCTGTATCGATATTGTGGCACGTGTGCAGCAGTGGACCACGCTTAATTTGTTTCAAATTTTACAACGTTTAAAATTGAGTAGAAAAGTGCGAGGTTTCTAAAAAAAGAATGAATAGAGCATATACAGGTGCATCTCAATAAATTAGAATGTCGTGGAAAAGTTCATTTATTTCAGTAATTC
>NW_015659915.1:795857-806611 GCF_001515625.1 Sinocyclocheilus rhinocerous | reverse complement strand
ATTTTTTTATATATTAGAATGAGTACATTACAATATACATTTATTAGAACGAGTACATTATTATTTATGGGCTTAAAAACAAGATGCAAACAATCAGAATATTGTACCTGGTGGGGAGTGCACAATGTAAACATGAAACATATGCCATTATATTGTACTGTGGTACAGTTATGGAGGCCCTTCATAATGCAGAGGTCAACTGCTTGCTCTGCCAATAGTTAGAAATGGCACTATAGTGTTTAATAAAGAGCTGTTTTACTAAATTCTGCTGAGGTGAAATTCAGTGCAGTCCCGTATCGTGATACGTATCGTATCGTGGCCTCTGTATCGTGATACGTATCGTATCGTGACTTTGCTGGTGATACACAGCCCTAGATGTTACTATGGGCTATGGGTTTGCAAAGATTAATTTGATACAAATAGATGACCTTAATTATTGACCATGATTACTGTGTTTTTCCTTTAGATTGTTCTTGCAGGACAATTCATGAGCAGAAGAGACTCTGATCTGGAGTGCATCAGTCAACTCACTTTTACAACAGCAAAGGAGAAAAACAGCTCGACACCGGAGAGCTTCTGCATGCTGTAAAAGGCTGTAATGCAGTAAAGTGTCTTTCACAATATCAGTCTGCCACGGCGCGACACAAAGACACAAAGAAAAGCGCCATGGCATTCACGCGCTGATCAATACACCTGCTTACAGCTGCGGCGTTGCTCTAATGAATGTGCGCTGGTAAAGTGCACATATTGGCAGGCTTTTTGGGATGCTTTTCAAGAGAATTAGCCCTGTCACCACACGGCTAATCGAGAATGTCTGGAGCATAGATTTCTCACAAAATATCAATTAGACCGACAGAGTGAATCCAAACACATTTCGTGAAGTGCCAGCGCGTTCACATGCTCTGAGACAAGAGCAACCCAAGCTCATTCGAAATGCGTGCCTCTAAATACATTTCTGCAGCACTGTTATTTCGTACCTTACTGCACGTTTCGTTCAAGTGAAACGTCCAGTGAGTGGCGCTAAAATGCGTGACCCTGGCACGTTTTTGTTACGTTGATATAGGCACGTATTGCTGTGTTTGTATCTGCTTCAGGTACGTATCGCAATGGTTCGTAATTCAAATATCCGGGGACTGTCGCTAAAAGTTAATGCTCTATCGTGTTGAAAATATCCCATACACCAAACCCAACCCTAAACCTACCCGATAGTGTTAACAAATGCAACAGTGATGTAAAAAACGCATTTGTTGATGCAGCCGTACTATTTTAACTTTCGTATGCAGATTCCAGCTGTTCTGCAAACCGTAGTTTCACGGGGTTCGTACCGCGCAAACCTACTGAGTTAGAAAACTCATGCATATGAAGCTGGATATGTGACGACACGTTCAAAATTATCAGTTTTCGAATCTCACAGCATGTTAAAATTGTTTTGAATTTATAACATAATATTCCTCTAGTAATTATGCGAAAATTAGACTTTATTAATCGAAACTGTGGACCTGCAAATCATGTTTTGTGTGAAAAGGAATAAAAGTTGTTGGAGTTTTACTGCCTCTAGTGTTCATTTCAACTGGAAACTGCAGCGATTTGTATGTATAGGTAAGTTTTTTCGCAGAAATGTAGGTAGAGGCACGTATTCCCAATGAGTCTATGTTGGACAAGAGACAGTAGCTGCGTTTCCATTACCCTTCAAATTGCACAAATTGAAATTGCGAATTGAAAATACGCCTTATGGAAACGCGTCAATTTCGCAAAAAACTCCTATATATCGCAAACAAATTTTTACGCTCGCATGAGGTGGTTTTTCAGGCAATTCGAAAAAGGAATATTTCGCAAAACTGCAATGGAAACGGGTTTTTTTTCTCACATTTACAGGTGACATGGCCTATGTAAAATGCCATATGTGACCCTGGATCACAAAACCAGTCATAAGGGTCAATTTTTAAAAAATTGAGATGTATACATCATCTGAAAGCTGAATAAATAACATCCATTGATGTATGGTTTGTTAGGATAGGACAATATTTGGCTGAGGTACAACTATTTGAAAATCTGGAATCTGAGGGTGCAAAAAAATCTAAATATTGAGAAAATCATCTTTAAAGTTGTTCAAATGAAGTTCTTAGCAATGCATATTACTAATCAAAAATTTAGTTTTGATATATTTACGGTAAAATATCTTCATGGAACATGATCTTTACTTAATATCCTAATGATTTTTGGCATAAAAGAAAAATGGATAATTTTGACCCATACAATGTATTGTTGGCTATTGCTACAAATATACCCCAGCGACTTAACACTGCTTTTGTGCTCCAGGGACACATATGATCATTCTTCAATGTACTATGACCTCCAAGAAACACTTCTCTCGAGTATAAGGGGCTTTCCCTGCCATTAATGCTTAGACAATTTACACTGCACACGTTTGCGGCGTAGTGTGGCTCTGATACGACCACCGGAGTTGATATATGCAAATATATATGAGGCTGTTAATATATGCTTCACTTATATCTAAATATCTATGAGTGATATTTAGGGACAGAATTGTTCAAAATAAACATTTGAGCAACTGAAGTAAGTGTCATAAAGTCACTTTCAGCACTTTATGAGTATGATTCTGCTGTGGTTAGTTTAGCTACAGTGTTATTACAGCTTTATTACACTGATGAAAGTGCTGACCAGCCACATTTATTTCTATGGCTATTCATACAATACAGATCGTTCCAAAGCAGCTTCACCAGGAAAATAACAGTGTTAATGTACAGTTCAAGCTGTAAAGCAGCTCTACAGAAGATAATAGTGTCATTATTCAGTTCAATAACTGTTTTGATATTGCAGATTTCATCAATAATTATGTGAGTTATGTAGCATCAATATGGATCACTTTCTACATCACTCAAATCAAATCTACAGAAAACACATCATTATATCGGTGGTGTTTTGTCAAACCCCAATCCCTCCACTTCTTCAACAGTTATACAGCAAAATATGTATATATTGATTTAATCACCGTTAACAAAACTCAAAAACTAGACATTTGTCATAAAATTATCTGTAACGTTTTTGAAAAGATATTAAATCAACATATTTTTGTCATTGCACAAGATGAGCATATCCATCTTTATAATCCTCATAATAACATGACTAGTCTATACACACATTTTCAAAACTTTGTCTCTTTTTTTCAGAACTTTACACATAAATCCGAGAACTGCACACAAAATACAAAATGCCTCACTCGTCTCTTGCAAAATGAAGCACTGCATTCAAAATATCACAAACACATCTCAAACGCAAACATTTGCAAACAGCTTTGCATAATATTAATTCCTGTTAGATTTGTGTGTGTTGTGTTTTGCAGAAAGTGTTTTATGAAATTGAAAACGGAGTCAAAGGCTGAGAATTAGTGTAAGGTTTTGCAGATTTGGTGTGTGCTTCTGCTGTTTGAGTGTCAGCTTTCAGAAACTGTGTGACAAGTGAAGATTTAGTGTGTAAGCAGTTGGGAAAAAAAACAGTAAGACAATAGCTGTAGAGATGCTTGACTTAAGTTTGTTTCTTCTGCATCACAGCACTGATGCCTGACAGCTCTGGTTCATGGCATGTGAACTGTTCATTTACTGGCAATTATATTATATCGCAGAAGGTCTGCCTGTGTATGACTGTGTTGTGATTTTCCCCTGTGTGTGTTTTTTCGTCTTTCCTCTCCGGTGAGCGGAGCACCTGTGAATCAGCCGTACGGAGCGCTGAATGATCCGCTCTGTGCATTATTGTAATTATATTTCCATGGACAGCTAAATTAAGTCATTGTGCTTCAGGGGACACAGACAACTGTACTTTTCCCACTGACACACATGAGTCAGTGCAGTCTGTTAAGTAAAGGAGAAAAGACCCCCATTTATAACGCCACCGTTTTCAGCATCGGCCGCATGCAGAGGGTTAACCAGTCACACGTTTAATGCGTTTCACTTCACCTGCTCAGAGTGGCTCTGAGTGCTGATCTTACTGTAGTGATGAAGACTTAAGTTTTAATGAGAAGAGCTCCATCTGTAGAGCACTTCTTGAATTGCAAAAGTGATCAGTGTTGTCAAACAGTGCAGGTCCAACACAACACTGTTTATCACACTGAAATGACAAACATGTAAACAAAAATAGAAATTGCTTAATAGGCAGTACTGCAGAAGCTTTCACATCAACATCTAAAGCTATGGGAAGTGTTCTCCCTCTTTAAAAAGTTTCTGTTGCTGTCCCAATTACAGGGCATGATTATATGGTTATTTGTTGTTTATTATCATTTTATTCCTGCCATCAGAACAGATCTGAGACACATTTTTAAGTCAAAACCCACCGGCTGAGAAGCACTGAGTTAGATTACACAAAAATACTTCACTATGATAAAGTGACGTTATCAGTGTTACGGGGCTGACAAGACGTGAGACATGCGGATCCATGTGCAAGCTTTATTAAAGCAGAGAGGTCAGAAACACAGGCAGAGTCGAACAATGGCAAACAGGTATATGGCGGGCAAGACACAAGAATAATCCTAGGGCTAGCGAAGGTCAACGAACGGCGAACAGAATCAAAAGGGCAAGACTAAACGGATAAATTCAGGAAAACAGGCAAAGATCAGAATCCGAGAAAACAGACAAGGCAAGGCAAGACTAGGCTAGGAAGCTAACGAGGGCTCTGTAGAGTAGCTATAACTGCTGGCGAGAGACGTGACGAGGCTCTGGATGAACGGCTGAGATGTGACGAGGCTATGGCAGATCAGGTGAGACTTGACTGGACTCATGGCGATCAACTGTGACCTGACTTGCCTCATGAAGAACAGCTGTGACTAGACTTGACTCCTGACGATCAGCTGAGACTTGACTTGACTCATAAAGATCAGAGTGATATGAAACAGCTGTGTGCAATCAGTGCTGTGTGCAATCAGTGCAATGAATGATGGGATATGTAGTCCGAGGTGATATGCAACAGTGTGTAGTGCGAGAGTCAATGAAAATGGAAAGGGTGACCTCTGATGGCTAGCAGACGGAAGTTCATGGACCGGATACGTAACAATCAGATGGTTATACAATAGTACTCTGATATATGCCGTTGCACTGAATAATTACCACAAACGTTTACCACGGTTCCTGTATCTCAGCTGGTAGATGCCAACATCTCCAGAGACGCTTTTGCAAGGACTTTTAATTTATAGACTAAATAACATTTTTGACCCATCAAGTTAGTTAGTTTGTGGCTGTGTTTAAGTACTAATGCATTTTACCAAAGCTTTTATAGCTGCTTTAATCACCATAAAATCACCGTTTATGTAAATATGACCAATCTGTGAACACAATATCTGTTTTTCCTGCTAACAAACATACTGTATGCTGCATCATTGTTGTCTTGAGCCCAGGGTTATTATTGTTCATTGAAATTAAAACTAAAATGTTTTTTTAATCATTACTTGAAATGAAACGAAATGAAATAAAAGGGATATTTCCCCTATTTCATTTACATTTCGCATTTTTTATATCAATGCCAAATCAATACTAAAATAATTTTTTTTTTTTTCAGTGGTTGGTGCTGATAGAGATTAGTGCGTAATGCTGAAATAAAACACAAAATGTACTCAGAGTGACAACAAAACAGGAATAGTTTATCATCCAGAGGTGAGGCTGTTAATAGAGTTAAATACATTTCTGTCGATCAACCACAATGCGGATAATCTCAAAATGGCCAGCTGAATGGGCTTGACCGATCTACCGGTCTAATCGCTATATTCATGGCTGGGAATTAAACATCTGAAGGAGCTGCTCGTCACGTTCAGTGACAGAGGGAGATCCAGCACTCTTGATGATATGTGGCTGCATTACGGCGCTCAAGGCTGGCCATGCAGTTAAAATGCTCCAGTAACATTTCCTTTTATTTATATCTGTAGACCTTGACTGAAATAAATGAGTTGAGACAATGGTAGTGGACGCTGCCTTACGAACAATATTCTCGTGACATTAGCAAATGAGCGCACGTGACACATTGAGCTCGCTCACCTGATAGCTCTCCACAGCCGCGCCACAGAGGCCTTCTGAAACTTGAAATTTGGAGCATCATCATCTTAAATCTTAACTATCAGCGGCGCTAGAGGAATGAGCGACAGCCGTATCCGTCAGGGAAATGGCACGGTGTAGTCCACGCTCCTTTCAATTTACAGCGTCCTTTAATGTTCTGTCATATTTACTGTTTTATTGCATCTTTTTCATGATCACATCCTTATGTCCGAGCTCATGAGCTTCTCTATGCAAATCATCTGTTTGTGAAAGACAGGCGTCATATTCAGTAAAACTGTCTCAGGTAACAGGGAATTTTTTTCAGAACTTTAGCCAACGTTCTGTAAAGGTTATGAACAAACTTTCTTCCAGTAATGTTAACAGAACCTTCGTTTGAGTTATCTGAGGCCTCGTGTATAAAATGTTGCATAGAAGCAGCCCTGCATTTGATTCAAGATCATTTCTCAGATGTGCGAACGTGATTCAGAACAAACTTGCACACAAAAAATGTGCGCACACCTCTCTTACAGATCTGAAATCTATAAAATGCAAGTGATCTTGAAATGATCTGTGCATGTATGCTTGGAAAACTTGAAAAACAAAGTGAATTTCAATTAATGCAGCAAACAGGTGTAGAATTATCATTCAAATCTGGATTTAAGAAAGTAGAATTAAAATGGGGGGAAATAATTTGACTACACAATCATTGGTGTATGGTTTAGTTTATACTTTTGATTTTTTCCTATAAACAGGTCATCATGCACACAACACATGAGTATTTCCGGAAACATTAGATAATAATTATCAATGTTTGAAATGGCATTTACAGAAATGTATTTAGTTTTTCATCTTATTTAATACAATTATTTTCATTTCATGGTGGAAGCACTGGTCTGCCCAACTGACCAGTTGACAAAACCCCTTTAAAACCATCAAAACCAGCTTATCCAGGCGAAATAAAGACCTAACACATTTTCAGAAGAGGCGTTAATGTTTATATTATCTGATCCCAGTGTGGTGTCATTTTGCAGTACTGTACAGTATGTTGTTAATGTTGTTAAGATACAGTCACAAGAAATTTGTAAACCCTTTAAAAACATTTGGATTTTTGCATTGATTTCTTGTAACATGTCATCTTTATCCAAGGCACAAATAGATGAACAATCAAACAAATAAATATATAAATCAATAAAATGGGTAAACTAATAATACACAAACAATTAAACTTTCACTGTACAGTAAAAGCTTTCATTGACCTTAAAAACGCATTACAGAGACATACAAAGCTGGAAAAGACTATGAGAGCATTGCTAAAGATCTGGGTGTTCATGCATTTAGGTAAGATACTCTTGTCATCAAATGTAGAAAATTCTGCACTATTGCTACTCTCATTAGGAGTGAACATCGTGCCAAGATCACTCTAAATGCAAGACAGACGATCCTGAAAGGTGAGAGCACATGGATAACAGCAAAAGAAAAACACTACCAGAAAAACACTGAACAAGAATGATGTTCACGAAAAAGACAACAAGCAGGAAATCACTGCTGTCTAAAAAAATTGTCTCATGTTTGCCCAAAACCACCTGGATGTTCCACAACACTTCTGGGAAAATGTTCTGGGAAAATATTGTTCATGACTTTAAGCTTTAGAGAAGTTGGGTGCTGCAAAAAGAAGAAAACTACATGTTCCTGATTCAAGGGTTCACTCACTTTCTCCACTCTGTACCGTGAATGGTTACTCAGTGTATTCGGTGTGACAATGTGTTTTTGTGGTATTCGTTTAATCAGATTTGTGTCTGTGCGCTAAATTAAGATCAGACCACATTTTATGAGTAATAAATGCAGAATTCACAAGGATTCTGACACCACTGAAATTATGTTCATTATGTTTAATCAGTTGTGAAAAGCTGATTCTATATCAATAAATAAGTGTAATTAGTTAAAACTATTGATCTAATTATTTATGTTTTAATCTAAATATCTGTTCCCATTCAAATTTCAATAAAATATATTTTCGAGAGCAACCAATTCAAAGTCACAGATCAGAAAACATACAGACCACAGCTGAATGCTCTATAATCTTAAACAATCTCACAGACCAACCACCCAATGAGAACATGCCCAACAGGAGTATAACATTTCAAAACTCCACCTCATTTGGCAGTTTGATCTCATAGCTCCTTTGCTTGTCAGTAGCATTGGGTGCAGGATGAACTCTGGGATATGTGGCAAACGCTCCATCACAATACACTGTGTGAGAGGTAACTGTAGTCAGCAGCTCCACAGCACTTTGCCTACTTCATTTGTCAGACTATGTCTCGCTTTAACTTCGATTTCTTCTTAATCCTCCAATTAAAGCCCACTAAAGCTCACCCTGGGAGATAGTGAGAAGAGCGGACAGCTGTCGAGAGTTACAAATGACAGAGCGTTCCGCTTTATCTACCTCAGTCACCAGGAATCCATGACATCAGCATTCACGTGGCAGAAGATGAGATGAGGACAGCGAAGCGAGGACAGGACCTTGAGTCCAGATCACTCACAACTAGAGACAAACAAGACACAAACAAACCACCCCAAACTATCCTATCAATCACTCTGAACACTCGACCAACCACCAAGTTTACCCTATCAACCACCAGACCACCCTACAAACCACCCAGAATACCCTATCAACTGCTCTGAACACTCTACCAACCACCAAGTTTAGTCTAACAACCATCTATAGATCACCCTATACATCACCCAGAACACCTTACAAACCACCAGATCACCCTACAACCCATCCTCATCAACACTCTTAACACCTACCAACCACCCAGAGCACCCTATCAATCACCCAGAACACCCTACCATCCACCCAGAACACTGTGCAAAGTACCAGATCACCCAACCAACCACACAGAACACCATACAAACCACCAGATCACCCTATGACCTACATTTACATTTACATTTAGTCATTTAGCAGATGCTTTTATCCAAAGCGACTTACAAATGAGGACAATGGAAGCAATCAAAATCAACAAAAGAACAATTATATGCAAGTGCTATAACAAGTCTCAGTTAGCTTAACACAGTACATGTAGCAAGTTTTTTTTTTCAATTATTTAATAAATACAAAGAAAACAGAATAGAAAAAGAATAGAGCAAGCTAGTGTTAGAGGCCTTTTTTGCTTTTGTTAATTGTATAATGAATAAAAAGAAAATGGAGTACAAAAAGATTAGAAAAGCTAGTGTTATTTTTTATTATTATATATATATTTTTAAGGAAACAAGCAGTTAGAAAAATGAATAGAGTGCAAGTCTAAAAGGGACAAGTTTTTTTATGAATAGAATTAGAAAAGAGAGTGCTAGAGTTAGAGGGTCAAATAAAGATGGAAGAGATGTGTTTTTAGTCGTTTCTTGAAGATGGCTAAGGACTCAGCTGCTGGGATTGAGTTGAGCAGATCATTCCACCAGGAGGGAACAGTTAATTTTAAAGTCCGTGAAAGTGATTTTGTGTCTCTTTGGGATGAACAATAAAGCGACGCTCACTTGCAGAACGCAAGCTTCTAGAGGCACATAAGTCTGAAGTAATGAATTTAGGTAAAGGGGTGCAGAGCCAGTGGTGGTTTTGTAGGCAAACATTAATGCCTTAAATTTTATGCGAGCAGCTATTGGTAGCCAGTGCAAATTGATAAACAGAGGTGTGACGTGCATTTTTTTCGGCTCATTAAAAATTTATCTTGATGACGTGTTCTGGATTAATTGTAAAGGTTTGATAGAACTGGCTGGAAGACCTGCCAAGAGAGCATTGCAATAGTCCAGCCTGGATAGAACAAGAGCTTGAACAAGGAGTTGTGAAGCATGTTCCGAAAGAAAGGGCCTGATCTTCTTCATGTTGAATAGTCAAGTCGTCAAGTCACCTTTATTTATATAGCACTTTTAACAATACAGATTGTGTCAAAGCAGCTTTACAGTATCAAGTAGGAAAATAGTGTGTCAGTGCAAAAGGATAATAGTAAACACTCAATTTTCAGTTAAAGGCAGTTCATCATTGAATTCAGTGATGTCATCGTCCAGCTAAGTTACTTTAAATAGTATCTGTACAAATAGTATCGATACAATCAAGTCGACAATATGGCTGGAAATTAAGTGTCCCCAACTAAGCAAGCCAGAGGCAACAGTGGCAAGGAACCAAAACTCCATCGGTGACAGAATGGAGAAAAAAACCTTGGGAGAAACCAGGCTCTGTCAGGGGGCCAGTTCTCCTCCGGCCAGACGAACCAGCAGGATACCAGCAGAATAAAGCAAATCTGCAAGACTGGGCAGTTTTAGCAATGTGGTCTGAGAAAGTCGACTGATCATCAATCATATCTCCAAGATTTCTGGCTGTTTTTGAAGGAGTTATGGTTGATGTGCCTAACTGGATGGTGAAATTGTGATGAAATGATGGGTTTGATGGAACCACAAGCAGTTCTGTCTTGGCAAGGTTGAGTTGAAGGTGATGGTCCTTCATCCAGCAAGAAATGTCTGTTAGACAAGCTGAGATGCAAGCAGCTATCGTCGGATCATCAGGATGGAATGAGAGGTAGAGTTGAGTGTCATCAGCACAGCAGTGATATGAAAAGCCATGTTTCTGAATGACAGAACCTAGTGATGCCATGTAGACAAAGGAGAAGTGGTCCAAGAACTGAGCCCTGAGACCCCCCTGAAGTTAGATGTTGCAACTTGGACACC
>NW_015659915.1:794438-795797 GCF_001515625.1 Sinocyclocheilus rhinocerous | reverse complement strand
TTGGTGGAACACAACTCGTTCAAGTGTATTTTGTTTGAAAGGTAGAAGGGAAACCGGTCTGTAGTTCTCTAAAAGACATAGGTTAAGGGTGGGTTTCTTAAGTAGAGGGGTTATACAAGCCTGTCTAAATGCTGAGGGAAAAACACCAGTGTGAAGGGATGTGTTAACGATGTGAGTGAGTGCAGGTACAACTGCAGGAGAAATGGCTTGAAGGAGATTAGATGGAATAGGATCAAGCGGACAAGTAGTAGGATGATTAGAAACTTCTGCCTCGGAGAGTGAAGAGAAGGATGTGAATGAGTTTATGTTTGCTGGTAAGATGTGCTTGACAGATTGTGGTGTGGAAAATTGTGCACTGATGGTTTTAGTTTTATTAATGAAGAACGTGGCAAAGTCGTCAGCTGTTAAGAGTTGATGGAGGGGGAGGAGGAGGACAAAGGATGGAGGAAAATGTTTTAAAGAGCATGTGAGAGTTAGACGAATTGTTAATTTTGTCGTGGAGACATTAGCAGAGAAGGAATATAGGAGTGATTGATACATAGAAGTGACTGACTTACCCAGAACAACCTACAAAAACCACCATATCACCCTACAAAATCACCAGATCACCCTACCAACCACCCAGAGCACCCTGCAAACCATCAGATCACCCTACCAACCACCCAGAGCACCCTGCAAACCATCAGATCACCCTACTAACAACCCAGAGCACCCTGCAAACCATCAGATCACCCTACTAACAACCCAGATCACCCTACCAATAGGGTTGGGTACCGTTCACATTTTAACTGGTACGGTACCTGAATTTCGGTACCGGTACCCAACGGTAACTTTTATCGGTACTTTACTCTCTGTGTAATTACAAAAACATTTATTTCAGTGAAAAAATAAGTCCAAAAGTCTCAATTTCAACATTTTGAACAATAGGGCCCTACAAACTTGTTCTTTCTTTAGTTTTTAGTTTTTTTTCCCAGAAATTCTTTTTTTAATTTTTCTGAAAATCAAATGAAGGCATTAAACATTTATTTTAAATCAAATGAAATTTTTATTTTTTAGCAAACAAACTGAGGTTTACTCTTGAAATTATTGCATGGAAGAAAAATTATGTGAATATTCCTTTAAAACATTTTTAATAGGCTAAAAATTTTATACATTTTTTCTACAATTAAGTGATTAATCTGGTTGTAATATTTATTTTTATCATTTAATTGTTTTATTTAAATTTGATAGAAAATGGAATATTTAAAGATGTACATTATACTGTACAAAAGTAATACAAGAGTAATATATTCCTGTTACATGTTAAACCGCACTTTTATTTTGACAGGTTGCCATGAAGTTTCTGTGTGTATACAGTAT
>NW_015659915.1:792202-792941 GCF_001515625.1 Sinocyclocheilus rhinocerous | reverse complement strand
TGAAGGCATTAAACATTTATTTTAAATCAAATGAAAATTAAACCCTTTTATTTTTTGGCAAACAAACTGAGGTTTACTGTTGAAATTAATACATGGAAGAAAAATTGTGTGAATATTCCTTTAAAACATTTTTTAATAAGCTAATAATTGTATTATTTTTTAGATTAATCTGTTTGTAATATGTATTTTTATCATTTAATTGTTTTATTTAAATCCGATAGAAAATTGAATATTTAAAGATGTACATTATACTGTACAAAAGTAATACAAGAGTAATATATTTCTGTTATATGTTAAACCGCACTTTTATTTTGACAGGTTGCCATGAAGTTTCTGTGTGTATACAGTATGATGATGCTAGTTTTCTCAAATGAAACGGTAAAATTCTCGCGACGTGACTCTCACAGCAGCTCTGGAGATTAAAGGTGCAATAGGTGATTGTCTTCAGAAACATTTTTTGTTATGCTTAGGGCTCTTCACATCCCAATAGCAATCATTAAGTTAAGTGGTCTAAATGTATTTATCTGTATTTGTATATTCTGTGGAATGCGTAGGACCAAGAAATGTTCGTCCAATCAAAACGCTCGGTATGAGCGTTTTAATTGGCTTTCCTACCTGCCTGTCAATGTATGTATCTGCATACCTCTGCGTACCCTGTTCGCGCAGACAGGATACGTCATCAGCGCGTTCACGCACGCTGCGCAGACAGAGCGAGAATGGCAGACAAACATCAACAACC
>NW_015659915.1:791235-792129 GCF_001515625.1 Sinocyclocheilus rhinocerous | reverse complement strand
TGTCTCGCTTAGTTAACACACCCGATTCAGATAACCAACTCGTTAGAAGTGAGCTACGTGCATGAACTGTGTTCCGATCGATATGATCCCTACACCGTGTTCATTGCTCCCTACTCCCTGAGCAGGGGTTTACTTCACTTGGGAACATGGGCTGGAATTGAGAACGGCTGATGTAGCCTATTGTAGTTATGTTGTCTCTGGTATTCTGGTCTGTGAGCATCTATGCGTTCAGGGGCCGTGGCTTTGGACGGCGATTGCAGGGAGGGTGGGACGTTCGCTTTCAGTGCTATCAGGCTAAAGTAAGCATTTTCCAAGATCTCCTACTGCACCTTTAAGTTTTTGTGATCATGCCGTCATATAGTGAGACGCAGAGGCCGAAAATCACTGCGAGCGTCACGCGTGCTTCAGTATTTGTGTAGTAAACAAAACCGCGTTTCCGCCATTCATATTCACCAAAACTGTCCAGCATTTTGGCAAGTCAAACAAATAAGGACCGATCAGTCATTGAACAAAACACTCAGTATTTGTTCAGTGTTTGTCATGGATTGGAGAGGGATGTGTATCATCATAACATCATATGGCCCTGCATGTTTTACCTTAATACATACAGTCCATGTACAACAACCTACTCACTCACCGCCGGTCAATGTGTGTCGATACAGTGGACGGGTGATGGAGGCGTTAGTCGAGTCGATGAGAGGCTGATCATTGAGAGGCTGCTTTGTTTCAGTAATGACGGCTAAAGCGAATGCCCATATTAACACTTCAAACACCTTTAACTATCAATCGTCTTGTGCAAACAGGCATACTGCTTTAGTGTGTTACATACAACAGCACATTTCTCACAATGTAATGCAATGTTTAATTGTGAATTACTTTCTATATATATATATA
>NW_015659915.1:770022-791109 GCF_001515625.1 Sinocyclocheilus rhinocerous | reverse complement strand
GTGTTTATGAGACTTTAAGGCATCACTTTATAATGTATATATGTATGAGACAAATGCAAGTCTTAACAAAAAACAGCGATTCCCTTTTAGGTTCCTATTTTCTCAATAATGTGCTTCATAATAAAGCGAGAGAAATAGTTTAAAGTTTTGTTCCTGATTATGGGACATCCATTTTTTAAGAGACACTAAATTAAATTAGCAATTGGGTTGGAAATATATATAACTTAGTGCTGTAAAAGTTCACTCGGTTATTTGCAGTTGATTAATTGCTTAATTAATGATATTTTACAATGCAGCTTGATCTCTTTAACATTTTAATGTGCCGGCCTCGCACATAATACTCATTAGAAATTAATGAAGACAAGAAATTACTGTAGACAATGCAATCATTAAAACTGGTGTAATTATGAGATCCCTCACTGATTTTTTTTTATGCCAGAAACATTAAAATCATACATGTATTTCATATACGTCCACTGACGGAGACGCTACACGTAAAGGAGCAGTTCAATGGTGTTTTTATGGGTCTGAAGTGATGTTAAGAGTCATGAGATAAATGCTTTTTCTCAGATGAACTGTAATATTACAGTCAAAGTGAGGATGAATATTTTCAGTGAGTCTTCCTCCCTTCATTTATGAGACTACATCAGCAATAATAGATGATGCATAAAAATTAAGAACAAAACAACAAATGAGAATGTTTAGATCTAATATAAAGGTATAATCTGAGGGAAAACATGCCATAAAGCCCTCTGTCATTTTGTCTGTTGAGCTCCTAAAAGACACAAAATATCACAAAACAGGGCTGAAAATACCACGCATGTGGTTTTTATGTGTTCGCTTTTTACATGTAAACGAGGGTACACGTACAGTGCATGTGGTGCAAATTTTGTCACTAAAATAGTACTGTACGCTCACCATCTGAACTGTACAGGTCGCATATTCGCAGTGAATTTGATTTGCACTAATCAGTTGTTCCACAAGGTGGCAGCACTGGCCCGACCCTTGTTTCACAGTAGCAAAGAAAACTAAAAAGAGGGAACAACAACAACAACAAAATAGCGCAGACTGCAACAACAACAGACGGCCGCATTGACAAACGCTTGACTAAGGGCTAGTTTTACTAACAGCTTGCACCCAAGCAAACCGTCTTTTGGCGTTAAAATAGTGCTGTCAGGTTTGACTAAAGACGCGCAGTGACGAATTAGCGCTGAAAAGGCGTGGACACAGTTATTTTTGCGCCTGACATTATTGAATATACATTTGTAGGAGTTTCCCTTTCAGACGCAAAACCTATGTGAGGAGAGTAGGCTATTCAAATGAATCACGCAACGCGATTTACTTTGCGCTCGTCAAATTACTGGCATTTGCGCCATTAAAGTATGTCTTAAACTATTTTGCACTTGAAATGGCTGCAAGTGTTGTTGCTGGAGGATGCACCGCAGAGAACAGAGAGCGCGTGGTAGAAGGGACAGGATTTTTTCCACACAAATTAATTTATTTTGAATGCCAGAAGAACACATTATCTGAACATATCGTTTGCCAAGCCATGTTATTTTTAATTTGCTTCAGGAAATAAAAGACCACTTGGAACCCTCAACTAGGAGTTACACAATACCAGCTCTATCAAAACTTAATTTTTTTGGCCTCCGGTTCTTTTCAACGTACTGTGGCTTCTTTATTTCTTTATTCTTTATTAGCGACTATGCTTTAGCGACAAAAATACATCAGAAACTGGACAAAGATGAAGCTTTCTAGAGCGCATGTGTCGACCATACTTCCAAAGGCTAGTTCTACTGTACATTTAAGCTAATGTACAAAAACGTTACAAATCATTCATTTACTGAATGAAATCCAGTACTTTTTTTTTTTTTAAGAAGGGTTGTGTCATCAGACCAGTTTGATTTTACTCTTTAATATTAATTAATAATTCATAAATTAATTAATTGCTTTACCTTCACATTTAGCTTTCAATTAGCCCTGTGAACGTTTTCAACACTTTGGCACAATGGTTTTATAGGCCAGAGTCTTCAGCCATTAACGGTGCTTGCAACATCGGCGAGTGATAAACCATCTGGCCTGCCTCCCAAAGAGATAGAGCGCACTTAATGGAGTGAAAAAGTAAAAGCAATTAATGTCACATTAATATAATGATAATAATGCCTTCCCTTGCAGCTCGGGCGAGTGAAGTAGAGGCCAGGGACGAATTAGAGCAGCGTGTCACATGAGAGACGCCACTCGCTCTCTGAGGAGAAGATGAGAGATCTCTGGAGAGCAGAGGAGAAAACAGAGCTCTCTTCACTGGAGCTGCTGTACATTACGGGTAGTCAGTCTCGTTAACTACCAGCATATAGTTTGATCTACTTTACAGATTAAGGTGAGTCACGTTAGTGACATTTTGGCATTCTTGCTTTTATTCAAAATTCCCAGTGGATTTCTATTGAAATGACTAGATATTGTCACTGAAAATTCACAGAACAACAGTAAATGTGACTGAACCTTTATTTTTGCCAAAAAAAAACCCCCGCCAACTTAGACAGTAAACTGTGGGAACCGGACTGTTTTTGGAACTGGACTGTAAATATGATATGGTAAAAACTTGTCAATTGGTTAACTGTAATAACTGTTAATAAAAGCTTTTCATGCCAAACAAAATTTTATTAACATTTAGATTTTTTTTTTTTTTTTGTCATTTTAAATGACTTTATAGAAATATAGTTTGGTCTTAATGATTTTAAATATGTCTATAGTTTTTATACATTTTTATTTCATAATTATTATTTTTTTTATTAATTACTTTTTTTAGCTATCTATAATAAATCTTGTCTACATGGCATTTGCTTGACCAGCCCCTTGTGGCTACTTTTGCTTTTATTCAAAATTCCCAGTTGTGTGGATTTCTGTTGAAATGACTAGATATTGTCACTGAAAATTCGCAGAACAACAGTAAATGTGACTGAACCTTTATTTTTGCCAACAAAAAACCCCCCCGCCAACTTAGACAGTAAACTGTGGGAACCGGACTCTTTTTGGAACTGGACTGTAAATATGATATGGTAAAAACTTGTCAATTGGTTAACTGTAATAACTTTTTTTAATAAAAATTGTAACAGATCTTCATTTACATTTATGCATTTTGCACATCACATTTTCAAGGCACACATTTACATTTGATCAGTTCTTGCCTTCCTTGGGAATCGAACCCATGACATTGGTGTTGCTAACACCATGTTCGACTGTTTGAAATATATGATGTGCTGTACAGTTTTTGGAAGTGAAAAAAGAATTTACAGTGAAAAAGTGTAAACCGACATTCCCAGAATTCTCTATGTGACACTTTACATTTGATGTATTTTCACTGAAATAATGGTTTTTCCTGTCAGTTTTCTAACATAAACCCTGGCACTTATCTTATGATGTTTATCTCTTGAAGGATCGCAATTTCCTTGGGAATCGAACCCATGACATTGGTGTTGCTAACACCATGTTCGACTGTTTGAAATATATGATGTGCTGTACAGTTTTTGGAAGTGAAAAAGTGTAAACTGACATTCCCAGAATTCTCTATGTGACACTTTACATTTGATGTTTTTTCACTGAAATAATGGTTTCTTCTTGGTTTTTCCTGTCAGTTGTCTAACATAAACCCTGGCGTATATCTTATGATGTTTATCTCTTGAAGGATCGCAAAATTCCAAAATCACTGATAAAATACAGTAGACTGAGTTATAATATAAGAGTCTTTTCCTCAAAGCTTTTGGAGGCAGGTGTGTTTTGTAGATGATGTACTGGACAGAGTAGCCTACTATTGAGTGTGAGTGTGTGTGTGTGTGTGTGCGTTTAGGGCTAATCATGTCTCCCTACTGTTGCTCTGTCTCTTTCTATCTCTTGACCCTTCTGTGTTGGTGCCTCCCCTCTCTATCAGTGTTAATTTCACTACATCTCCAGGGTGGCTTATATTGGAATATCTTAACCAACCGGCTACATTAGCATAGCGTGATGGATGCGCTTGAATCTCAGGCCAGATAATGGCCACACTTTGCATTTTAAACTAAGCAGTGCCACTCATTCTCATGCTAGACAATTAAACTTCATAATATGAGCAGATTTCCTGGCAAAAGATGCACAGGCATTATATTTAAAGATTATTTTCTGATTATGTAACCAGAGTTGCTGATGTCAAAGACAGATAAATGACTAATAAACACAATGTTAAGTGTGGAGCCATGCTTTTAAATAAAAAATAAAAAAATTAATTTAGGGTTTAAACCAAACCATAAATATAAAATAATTTGAGAAAAGCTAATACATTTGGCTGTAAAAAAAATTATAGTTTTTTTTTTTATTATTAAGCTATTTTTCAAAGTATAATTTTTTTCGGTAAAGATTATTTTCTGATTATGTAACCAGAGTTGCTGATGTCAAAGACAGATAAATGACTAATAAACACAGTGTGCTTAGTGTGGAGTGTGGAGCCATGCTTTTACATTTAAAAAATCTAAATTTAGAGTTTAAACCAAACCATAAATATAAAATAATTTGAGAAAAACTAATACATTTGGATGTAAAAAATTAGAGGTTTTTTTTTTTAAAGCTGTTTTCAAAATATAATTTTTTCGTAGAACATAATTATTTATCATTTATAAGCTGCTCTTTTTCATTTTTCGACTAATGTCTGTCAACAAGACATTCATCACAATATGAAAAAGAAAAAAAAACACTGTAAGTAAGGCACATGTAGCATTATTGCAATTACAATATTGCAATGTAGCCATTATTGCAAACTAACACTAGCAGTCGCATTTGGGAGCCCCAAACACTTCTGACATTTCACAAAAGGGCAATAAAAATAGTCAAATTTGCATGCCAGCCAATCCCCCGGACATACAGCGCAGGCTTTGGGTCAGGCAATGGCTGCACTTGTGGTCCAGGAGCGTCATCTGTGGCTTAACCTTTCAAAGATGCGGGATGCAGAGAAAGTGCTCTTTCTTGATGCCCCTATCTACCAAGTTGGCAGTTCTTTGCAGTAAAAGCCCCCCTTGGCAGGGACGCATTGGCCTCCAGCTGTTTCCCCCAGTGAGCCTCATCGCACAGACACTGTACAAGTTGGAAGGAGAACAAGTTCTATTGGTTGCACCATACTGTATTTGCCCAACCAGACTTAGTTCTCAGAGCTCACGCTGATGGTGTTGGCCCCTTCCTGGTGAACCCTCTGAGGAAGGACCTTCATTCTCAGGAGCAGGGCACAATCTGGCACCCTCACCCAGACCTCTGGAACCTCCAAATGGTCCCTGGATGGGACAAGGAGGAATTCACAGTGCTATCACCAGTGCTGATAGATATGGTAACTCAAGTAAGAGCCCCCTCTATGCCTTGAAGTAGCACCTATTCACTACATGGTGTTCTTCCCAAGGTGAAGAGCCGCAGAGATGTGTTGTTGAGTCAGTGCTTTTCTTCCTCCAGGAAGGGCTTAGAGAAGCGGTTGTCTGCTTCCAGCCTGAATAGGGCTGCTATAGCTCAAATGATGCTGTGCAATGATACTGTCCTTCGGACAGCATGACCTAATCATTAGGTTCCTTATAGGTGCACTAAGGTTAAATCCTCCAAGACCGCACCTCACCCTCTCTTGGAGCCTGTATTTGGTCTTACAGACCCTACAGCATTGGTCTCAAATTCAATTCCTGGAGGGCCACAGCTCTGCACAGTTTAGCTCCAACCCTAATCAAACACACCTGATCCAGCTAATCAAAGTCTTCAGGATTACTAGAAACTTCCAAGCAGGTGTGATTTGTAGCTGGTTGGAGATAAACTCTGCAGAGCTGTGGCTCTCCAGGAATTGAGTTTGAGACCACTGCCCTACAGAGTGATCCATCCACTTGTCTAGAGTTCAGTCCAGCAAACTTGTTCTGAGATCCCCAGCCCAGATATGTGTCAAAGTTCCCACTACTCTCTTAAGGGATCAAGTGGTGAATTTGCAAGCAATCCCTCATGATGAGGGAGACCCAGCCCTGTCTCTGTTATGTCCATTATGCGCCTTGTATATACATCTATACCGCACAGAGAGAACTTTAGGTGATCTGAGCATCTCTTTTGTCTGCTTTGGAGGACAGCAGAAGGGGAAGGCTGTCTCAAAACAAAGAACGGCCCACTGGATTGTGGATGCCATTCTATTGGCGTACAAAGCCAAAGGCATACCGTGCCCCCTGGGAATGAGAGCTCACTCTACCAGGGGTGTTGCAGCCTATTCGGCTTCAGCAAATGGCACACAGTTGGCAGACATCTGCAGACCTGCGGGCTGGGCTACACCCAACACCTTCCCGAGATTTTATAATCTCCGGGTAGAGCCAGTTTCGTCCCAAGTCTTGGGTACCAACAAGTAAAACTTGGGCAACTGGCTGAGTGAAGTGCTTTCGCTGAGCGTCTTTCCCCACGTCTGATGTGATAATATGCACTCATTGTCCAAAGGGAGCTCCCCATGCCCGAAGTACCTAGGAATTTTTTTTTACCTCCAAGCACTTAGTGAAGGAATTCGGTACCAGACCCATTACTTGTGGTGTGTCTCATTTTCAGGTGAGCCCTTGTACTTGGATTAATGCTCCATATGTGTTGATTCTCTATTGGTAATCCCATATGATGCCATTTCCACTGTTCGGTTTCCCTTCGGTGAACCCTGTGTCTTTCACCTGGACGAAGCCTCACTCTGTCACCAGTCATTGTGGTCAGTAGTCTCTCCCTTACCAGGTACAGCCCACCAAAGGGACTTCTTCCCTATGTAGTACTCCCCACTAGGTAAGTATATAGGATGTCTTTCCACATGTCAATCTCCCCTTTGGGCAGGATGTGGTCTCTGTAATGTTCATGCACCACCGAATCTCGTAACACAGTTCTGTTGGTTGTGGTGTTTAGTATAAGGACCCCTAGTGTCAGTAATTCGACACAACGTCAAAGTGACTAACGGATAGGGAACATCTCGGTTACGTATGGTGACCATACGTCCTCTTTTCTCCGGACTTTTTTCTCTTTTTGGACCTAAAAATGCATCTGGCCGGGATTTCTAAATCGCCCAAAATGTCCAGGATTCAGCTTTTGCTTTCTACAGTCACCATTCATTGTGTGTATTTTTGTATTAAAGCCCTGCTTTAGGACTGTTTTCTTAATCCCGCTCCCAATTACCGCCTGGTAGGCCATTACTCCTCAGCACAAACCTGAATGAGTTGAGCACATCAGCCTCCTTTTATACCCGTATGTCCAGGGTAGTGGCTGGCATGCAAATTCCACGTCAGAAAATTTCAGAAAATTCGACACAATGTCTCGTTCCCACCATCAGGGAATGGAGATTACAATAGTAAACAAGAGGTTTTCCACAAAGGAAGAAAGTTGTGCATATTTGGTACAACATGAGGGTCAATAAATGATGATGGGATTTAGATTTTTGGCACTGACAAACTATTCCTATAAAATACTGTTTTTTGTAATGTTTTAAAATTCCTTATTTCATTAAACTATCCATTGGTCACTGACAGTTCTGCTATGAATATGTTCCAATCTGACAGAAGTATCACTGGCAGCACGAATATGTAAGATGTGCTGATGGCTCCTACAAAGCTGTCAGAGGCACCTGATCAAACTGACTCTTTATGTGACAGGAGACAGTTGTACATTTATATGCTGCTGTATGAAATAACATCTTGAGCTCATGTCACACGCCTGCTTGAACTCCAAAGCCAGTCTGATGCAACACCTGATGGGAGATTTGTACATATCCGTGAGCATTTCACTGATATTTATCACTCTCGTGATGTTTTTCTTTACTATAATATTTTTTCTGAGGACTGCTAAAAGTAAATCATAATTTCTATGTTTAGCAAGAACTTTTTTTTGTTTTAAGTATTTAGCTAATTACCCATTAGGTTTGGAACTAAGGACCAGTTCTAAATCTTATTTAGAAAATAAATAAATAAATTGCATGTACAGTAAAGTGAATGCATTTTTAAAATTGGCATCTTTTCTTCTGTTATATAGCCTACTAAGGGGGCACCAGAAAAATTAGTAAAACCTAGAATAATTTCTGCAGTCTGTAAATCTATTCAATATGTGTTATGCACATCAATACACTGGTGTCAAGAGAATATAACATTTATACAAAATTGTTTAAATTTTATAAAAACAAAATTGAGTGTTATTTGTCTTTAGTCGAACTAAATGTTTTGCAGTGTAGCTGCAATTTTATCATGAATCATGCAGCATTTTTGCTTACAATAATGGTCACTGCATTCTCAGCATTACATTCATGTGTTGATACACATAGTGCGACGACCACATGCAAGAACAGAGCTGCTGATGTGAAATCGCCTTTCATTACGAGCTGCAGCTCACTGAGAAGTCGCTCATGCGTTCTGCCGTTCCTTCACCCAGATGGCTCATAAAATCAGATGCATAGGGATGGATTTTGGAATATGAGACAAACAAGGAGATTAATGTAATGGTGCACGTGCAGATGAAGCAGCAGTAATGACAAGACTTCTCAACGGCGAGGAGATGAAGGTGTGTGTGTGTGTGTGTGTGTCGGGGGGAGGGAGTGTGTGTTGCAGGAATACGTCCCAGCTCTCCACAAATGATGGATAGCAACAGTAGGAAGAACAAAACCAAGCATTGCTCATGCTGTCACCACAATGAAACAGCTACATAACAGCATTTGGTCACAGTGCGAACAGCAGAGATGCCAGGCCATCATGCCACTTCTTCTGGAAGTCAAAGACTTCATCCATCACACATCCAGTCCCGTTAGCATTTGACTGTGCACAGCGCTAGCGAGTTGTCTTGCGAGGGACTTCCAGAGTCACTGAAGAGCTTTGATCCATTTATTTTGCCTGCCATTGTTTCACAAGCGTCGTTGTTCCGTTGGGGTTGAAGAGGATCCAGTCAGATGTGTGCTGTAGATGAGGAACATCTGGAGAGATTCACCTGCCATGCCTACAACTTCTTCCAGAAATTTTCTTTGAAATTTGAAGTCATTTTAAGGATGCAAATAAAATATGTGACCCTGGAGCACAAAACCAGTCATAAGGGTCCATTTTTTGAAATTGAGATTTATATCAAATATACCCCAGCGACTTAACACTGCTTTTGTGCTCCAGGGTCACGTATATATATATATTTTTTAAAGCAACACTGTATAATTTCTGAGGCACAGGCAGCAAACAGAATTGTTTTCCTGGGATAAAACAGCCTAAAAGCTGAATAAAGTGTCCCATCTTGTAATCACAAACTGTGACTGATCCATTGGATCTAGCTTGCAGTTGGGTGAAGGAAACAAAGACATGAAGTCAGGCACTTTCTCTGGTTTTGTTGGTGATGCTTGCACAATGTTTGCATGCACTCTTAAAAGTAAAGGGGGTTTTCACAGCAATGCCATAGAAGGATGGTTTTGGGTTCCCCAAAGAGCCTTTTAGTGAACAGTTCTTAAAATAATCCCTTTTTTGTTTTGTGAAGAACATTTTAGTATTCTAAAAAACCCCTTTTCCACTATAAAGAACCATTTTGTGCAATGTAAAGGTTCTGTGGATGTTAAATGTTCTTCATGGAACCAGAAATGCCAATAAAGAACCTTTATTTTGAAGAGTGTACTTTATCACAGATGAAGCAGATTAGATGTAATATTTGTCAAATACAAAATATGTAAACACCAAAATGTGCATAAAATCATAAAATGTGCATGAAAATGTATGCCCTTTTGTTGTTGTTGTGGTTGATTCCAACAGTAATTTAGTAAATATACACTTTGACTCAAAATCTCTCTGGATTCCTTCCATCAAATAAACGCTCAGGGGGGCTTGTTCCACACTGTTGGTGTAAGTGTCGCAGGACTCCATGTTTTTGCCTTGAAGACATATCTAAGAAACAAGCTGACAAATATGAAGAACTTCTTTTTTTTTAGCAAATGCTAAGTAAATATTTAGTAAATAAGCATAGGCACGTCTGTTAGAAATACGACATATGTAGACAGATCGTATTATAAAAGGGCTTTGGTAAACATATGCATAAAATGTGCATGAAAATGTATGCCCTTTTGTTGTTGTTGTGGTTGATTCCAACAGTAATTTAGTAAATATACACTTTGACTCAAAATCTCTCTGGATTCCTTCCATCAAATAAACGCTCAGGGGAGCTTGTTCCTCACTGTTGGTGTAAGTGTCACAGGACTCCATGTTTTTGCCTTGAAGACATATCTAAGAAACAAGCTGACAAATATGAAGAACTTCTTTTTTTTAGCAAATGCTAAGTAAATATTTAGTAAATAAGCATAGGCACGTCTGTTAGAAATACGACATATGTAGACAGATCGTATTATAAAAGGGCTTTGGTAAACATATGCATCACTGCACTACAAATGTGCACAAGGTGTTTTTTTTTTTAGAATCCAAACAGGAAGAATTTTTAGCTAAAAACGTCAAGAAGCGAGCTAAAGTTCTTCTGTTTAGATGTGGTGGCTGCAGACTCTGCTTTTTCTCATTGGTTTGTGCATCAAGTGTTTCACCAGTCACGTGCTTCCAGCAAGAGCTAACGTTTCCTCAAATTCCTCAAAAAGTTCCTGATCTAGCTTCTAGTTCTAGGAAAATCGCCTTATGAAAGGTCACTAAGTGAGCTGATATTTAACCAGACGTTCTTTTGTTCCTCCGTGCTGTTTATCAGCTGACAATGTGATTCTAATATCTGGTGAAGTGGTGACTTTCACAGATATTAATGGCGCATTTAAGCGAAAAACGATGGATTGAAGCAAGATTTGCAATGAGAGGATTTCGACTTAATATTGAGCCATTGTGCTTTACCAAAGTGAAAGCTTAGAAGTCCTCCGAGGCGGCATTTTAATCAACTCTCTTTCTCTTGGCTAAAGCAGCTATGGGACCTCGGTGTTACGCCGGGAGCCAATGACCCCGCAGCCGCCAATGACAAACTGCGGGCTCTATCTCCAGCATGTGGCGAGCGGCCCTCCAAACACAAAGCCACCCAGAAACACACGAGCCCAAAGAGACGCTCCACACGCCACAGTCGGGATGAAAATCACCACTAGCTGATGGTTAACGCAGCCGCCTCGTACCCCTGCAAATGAGCGGTGAGGGGCGGCTGTGGGGCATTCAGGGCATTCTTAAAATTAAAAGTTATAGTCTATTAGCCTGCGTTTGGTAGCTGCGCACGCACCCATGCCTAGCATGGCCGCTAATGGGAAAAGATGTGTGGAAGTGTATGATTTATGGGTGCATGCGAGCAGGGGTGGAATAATTTGGTGCAGAACGGGTACTTACTGAACGGCAACAACTCGGCTACTTATCCGTACTTTCTGGTGATAAATTAGCTCTTGCTTAAAGTGGCCCAGGACCCATTTTTCATTTTGATTACTACACTTGATATCTCTTTCTTTTGCACTCTTTCTATGTCAGCAATGGTCCTTAGCATTTTTTGTGTATCAAGGCAGTGTGTTTAAGTAAACCTTCGCTATGCTTTACTCAACCTCCTTTTTTTTTATCAACGTCCCTATGTAGGGCTCTTCTTTAATCTCTCCCTATCCAGGTGCTGCTGCTGCTCACCGTCCGGCTTTACAGCAATCGTTCACCCGAAAATAACACTTCTGTCACTGTGACCTCATGTCATTCCAAACCCATACGCTGGCATTTTATGTGCTACGTGAGAGGAGAAATTTTGAATCATCTTTATGAACAAGAAAAAGAATCTTTATAAATCTAACACTTTCCATTCAATAGATGTTTTCATAATTGTTATCAGTTTGAATGAATCCTATCTGATTTCAGATTCTGAAAGATTCTGAACTTTGCAATCCGATTCACATATTCACGTGTGTATTTACGTGTTTCAAACAACCCACAGAACTGGAGAAAACTACCACTAAGCTTGTTTTTGCCTTTGTGACATATCAAAAAGAAGAGCTGTTTTTAGCAAATGTTTAGTAAGTATTCAGTCTCCAACACTGGTCATTAAGACATAAATAAACATACACAAATTCGTAATGAGTAAACATACGCAAAAGGTGTTTCGAATCCGATTGAGAAGATTGATTGGATTATTTCAGTTCTTTCAATCTGATTAAAATGTCATTCAGATCAAGCTCAGTGGGATTGATTGAGGTGTTTACATGAAGGCTTTTCAATCTGATTGAACCATCAGTCCAATTACTAACGGATTATGTAGTGCATATAAACATAGCTAATGATAGTTCATGATAACCATGTTTGTCAAGCACAAAATTGGACCAAAATACCCACCATTAAATAGGGATGCACCAATGTGTCGGCCAATAATCAGTATTGGCCGATAAAAGCATTTATCCTTTCAATCACAATGCGGCGGAAAAACGTGTCAGACAGCAGCAAATGTGTTTGTGTCCAGGACTGTCCAGGTTAAAGCAATAATAACGCATAACGCGGGCTCTGTTTGACCCTATGGATCACACGTAGTTGATGCCAGGGTTGCCAGATCCGTGGTTTTCCCTTCACCAAACATTATTTGTTATGCGCCTCCAATCCAATTATCACAAAGAGCTTTGTGCTTTGTTACTTCTAATAAGAAACAAAGGCTCAGCTTTCCAATCCTGTACATTTATCACAAAGTTCAAACAATAAATGCCATTTTGACAGTTGTATACAAACATTTTTATTTGAGTGTCAGTATTATATGTGGCCCTGGAGCACAAAAGCAGTCTTAAGTCGCTGGGGTATATTTGTAGCAATAGCCAACAATACATTGTATGGGTCAAAATTATACATTTTCAATCTGATTGAACCATCAGTCCAATTACTAACGGATTATGTAGTGCATATAAACATAGCTAATGATAGTTCATGATAACCATGTTTGTCAAGCACAAAATTGGACCAAAATACCCACCATTAAATAGGGATGCACCAATGTGTCGGCCAATAATCAGTATTGGCCGATAAAAGCATTTATCCTTTCAATCACAATGCGGCGGAAAAACGTGTCAGACAGCAGCAAATGTGTTTGTGTCCAGGACTGTCCAGGTTAAAGCAATAATAACGCATAACGCGGGCTCTGTTTGACCCTATGGATCACACGTAGTTGATGCCAGGGTTGCCAGATCCGTGGTTTTCCCTTCACCAAACATTATTTGTTATGCGCCTCCAATCCAATTATCACAAAGAGCTTTGTGCTTTGTTACTTCTAATAAGAAACAAAGGCTCAGCTTTCCAATCCTGTACATTTATCACAAAGTTCAAACAATAAATGCCATTTTAACAGTTGTATACAAACATTTTTATTTGAGTGTCAGTATTATATGTGGCCCTGGAGCACAAAAGCAGTGTTAAGTCGCTGGGGTATATTTGTAGCAATAGCCAACAATACATTGTATGGGTCAAAATTATACATTTTTCTTTTATGCCAAAAATCATTAGGATATTAAGTAAAGATCATGTTCCATGAAGATATTTTGTACATTTCCTACTGTAAATATATCAAAACTTAATTTTTGATTAGTAATATGCATTGCTAAGAACTTCATTTGGACAACTTTAAAGTTGATTTTCTCAATATTTAGATTTTTTTGCACCCTCAGATTCCAGATTTTCAAATAGTTGTATCTCGACCAAATATTGTCCTATCCTAACAAACCATACATCAATGGAAAGCTTATTTATTCAGCTTTCAGATGATGTATAAATCTCAATTTCGAAAAATTTACCCTTATGACTGGTTTTGTGCTCCAGAGTCACATATCTGAAAATTAATAGCATTGAATATAATAGTGTTTTTGTTCATTTTAACCTCCAATGTACCAAATGAGAAGATTCCCTGTATATAGTTTACAGCATTAGTTGGGAGAGATTTTAGTTCCTTAAGAAAACCAAACTATCGGTATCGGCAGATATCATTCTGAGTAATTGGTATCGGCCGAGAAATGTAGTATCTGTAACTTTTAATTTCGTATTCAGAACTTTTATGGTGTTTTTGTACTTTTAAACCCCTGTGATCATAGTACAGTTTAGAATACTTTTAAAAAGAGGACTTATGAAAATATTATACTTAGGAGTGATCTTTATGTAAATTTTTTGGACAGTTAGTAGATGTTATTTACAATTAATTGAAAATGTATTGAAGTGTACTTAAAATTGTATACAACTATACAAGTGCACATTCAATACAATTAAGTGCACTCCTTTTTCACAAGAAGCGTTTTCTCTGACTATCATTGTATGAAAAGAACTGCATAAATATCTTTAAAAATTTTGTCTATGACATGTCATGGAAAAAAGAAACAGTTTGCCACGACATGAGGGCGTGCAAATTTCCATTGTCCAGGTGAACTATTCATTTAATTCAGTTCTGTTGCAGTCCAGCAGATCTCCAGTCATTTCGTTCCTGCATATCAAAAGCCCTGTGGTTTGGCTCATTCACTGTCGCTGCTTGTCCAGCTGCCAGAAGACTGGAGCCCTGTCAGTCAGCCCCGACCCCAGCCGGGACCTTCCCCTACTGGGACAATGTTCCCATTGATCCCGGCTTGATGCCGCCTCCGTCAGGGAAATAAGCAGGTAAAATATTAAGTTATGGGGGCAGGTTTCAATCAATAAGCAAACCCGTGACTGAGGTTGGCTCTGAGGTTATTTGCCCCGCTAGAGGACCCTCATAATGCAATTGAGAGATTTGAAACACAAGTGGATCTGCTCCAAAGCACCACAGACATCGGCCGTCCCATCCAGACCTGACTGGAAGCTCACAGATTTCACCAAGCGGCCAATGTTGTTACTGAGCATACTGGCATCTGCTCGCCGTCTATTTTCTAGGACAAGCAGCAGATCGAATGGCCTGTGTTCCAATACAGAGAAATCAAACAGACGAACAGCATAATGGGAAACTTCCAACAGAGGCGCCTGGAAAGTGACCAGTCACTGGAAGTTCTGCCCAGGGTAGTTGTTGTTAACCAAAACTACAACTAAATCTGTTAAAAAATAATTTTTGTTATTTGAAATGAAGCTGTAATAATAATAATGATATATATATATATATATATATATATATATATATAACCTAAAGACATAACAGTGATTTTGCGTGAAATGATTATGTCTTTGCTTTAATTTCTAAGTGTTATCTTTAAGTGCTTGTAATCACATTTTTATTTTTATTTGAAATGAGTTGGGCGTGTGAGAGACGATATTTAACGATATTTAGTTACCTCTCTTATTAGTGCAAACAGTGTCATATTAAAGAATAGCATTCCCTCGGCCTGCCCTCATCTACAGCGCTATCAGAGCCATCCACATCCTTATTAAACTCTCCACCGATGTTTGTCTTTCTTCTCTCTTTGCTTAATAATAAAGATATATATATATATATATATATATATATATATATATATTACACATATTGCCTAATATTTGAAATTTTATTGACAGAAATAAAAAAGTAAGAAGTTGAAGTATTAAAATAATAATAAAAATAAAAACTAAATAAAAATTTTAATGACAAAATAAAAATGACAACATGCACATAACAAAATTACTAAAACTTAAGTTTAAATTTAAAAAAAAACTACTTTTAAATATTAATAAATACTATAATAGTATAAACATAACACTAAAATAACACTGGTTAAAAAATGCCAAGAGTATAAATAAAACAAAGATTATTGGAGTATGTTTTATAAGAAAGTAATATCTCACTTCAGAATTTCAAGTTCAATTCAATGTGTACTTGCTGTTTCTTTGTGATTGTTTGTGAAATTTAGTAGAAACTACTGAGTGCAAATTACTTCTACACCATTATTTTTCAGTGTACTATTAATATAGCATTTTAACACACAGTGGATTTTTTTCTATATTGTATTTAATTTTGTTTTCTATATTGTCTATTGTATTCTATGTTGTATTCTAATTCTATATTGTATTTATTTCTTTGTTCCTTATAAACCCAAAAAATAGTGACTTGAAAATGGTAACATCTAATTAAAGGGGTTGTATTCATCTAAGTCATAAATATTATGTTATATCACTGAATAAACCAAATGAATTAATTTATAACAATGCAACAAATTTTAGGTGGATTAAATCAAATAGACATTGCTCTTTAAAGTAACAAATGCAGGATTCCACAGGATTGTGTGACGTAAACCCAGAGTTTTGAGATGTCTGAATTGTGAGATAAAATGTTGTATTTACCTTTTTATTTATTTTTTTATTCTGTAGCAAAAAAAAAATTTGAAAATAAAAATAAAAACAAAAATAAATAAATACAAAAATAAAATAAAAACAGAAATGTGAGCTGTAAATCCAGAATTCTGAGTAAGAAGTCAGAATGTAAGAATGCAAGATGTAAACTTGTCATTGCATGTTTATGTATTTCAATTGCAAGATATAAACTTGCTTTTATGAGAAGTAAAGTCTTAATTGTGATAAATACACTTGCAACTGTGAGGGGAAAAAAAATCATAATTGTGAGATAAAAAGTCACAATTAACTTTTTTTTTTTTTATTATTATTATTCTGTGGCGGGGAAAAAAAATTCAGAGAAAAATATTAAAAACAAACAATACAGTATTTTGGTGCAAATACTGCATTGACATCCAGGGCGTAAAGGTTTTGTTTTATGCAACGCATCAACATAACAAAAAATTAAATCTGGTTCCTTCAAAGGAAAATAAAGTGCTCTGAATTGCACAGCCAGCACAAGAATGGTGAACAATACAGGCCTGGCAGTCATTAGTCATTTGGTTGGCCTCTGGGACAGAAGTCAAGACAACACTGGCCTTTCCAGACCCCTGCGCGTCAGGTGAGGCGACCGCTGTTAGTGCCAGCAGGACAAGTGAGACGGACTCGGGACGAGCTCCTGAGGCGCTGACGAACGCCTATCTGCCGTAGAGCCCACCCTGCGCCGCTGATAAAATGTTAATGTAATTAACAGATAATGACTGTTGTTTTTAGCTGTCGATAAAGGATCAGACTCCTGCAAAGTCACATTCAGATATCTGCCAGCCATTGTTGGATTCAATTATTTCCGAAACACTCCCCCTCACCTGTCTTCACCGGCTGTGTCCCCTCCTACCTGTCTGTGTTTGTCTGTCCTCCTCTAAAGCTGAAAAAACTATCATATATATATATTCATAATGTCTTATAGATTTGTGGAATTGTGCAGACAATTGAGCATCTGACCACTGGATTTACAAGAAAAAAAAATCACTTTTTAGGAGTTTTAATTTTGCATATTTTCTGACAAACACATTTTATATGATCATATATTAGTATACTACGGGGGCCGTTGAATGCTTCAATCTGATTGGCTGACGAACATTCTAAGGTGTGCACTTTTTTTTCAGGGAAACGCACAGCGAATGTAGTTCCAGGCAGATCTTGACCGCATTACATGTCCATATCACGTTGCCAAATTATTTAAGTTATTTCAAAGGTCCTTACAGCCTGCAACAGCAAAAGAACCAAAGCACACAAAGACACTGACCAGGGAATTAAATATGTTTATATATTTCCATGTTTTCGACACAAAATTACGTTTTATTATGTACAGAAAGCACATACCATTTTTCTCCCGCTCTCTCCCATAGAAACACACACATGGAAACACGCACAGAAACGTTGTCAGCACCGTTCTTACAATTTTATCTGTAATATAGTTTAGCAACTTAAAAGCTACAAAACATTTCACACTAGCGAGGTAATAACGGTGATGTTTCTGAGGCAGATGAACCTCAAGAATAATTTCGCTATTAGTAGAGACGCTGCTGCCAAACAGACTCAGGTAGGCTAATACACACAAGCTTAATCGCACTCTTTCTTTCTCTCAAGCCTCGGTTATTAGCTCTAAAACGACATTTTGGAATTACTGTAGCAACAGAGGCGTTGGATGAGACGCGTAAGAAATGAATCCTACTCACGATAGCACTTTAAGTACAAAAACCTGATGTATGTCTTGAAATACAACACATGTACAATGTCTTGAGGTGTGGTAACCGTAGTATAAGTGCGCTCTTGTCCTCATTCCAGCACATAGCGTGACAGAATAACCAACCTCAAGAAAATAAGTAAACGCCCCTTCTCTCCGTTTTGTTTCCGTTTTTGTCAGTTTTTATTTTTATTATGGATAATCACAATTACCTGCTCCTTCTGTTGGAGCAGAAGAGAATGCCTCTTGAGGTCCACTCGGCGATCTTCGTGGAGATCGCCAACCACTCCAGTTTCCCGGACAGCAGCCTCTGCACATTCTTCCTGACAAGCCTCAACGATGAGTGCAGAGCGCGGTTGTCTGGAGGTGGACCTCGGGATTCTTTCGCCGTCTTTGTGGAGTGGGTACCGGTGAGCAACAACTCGCCGTTCACCATCGGCCCTGCCGAGGAGCGTCTCACCAGTCCCACTCCGGACCCAGAGCCCAGCCCACCATCACCCCACTGCGCGGAGCAAGAGCCTGAGCCCACCGATGACGGAGAGCCCGAGCCCGCCGCGACCGACGAGCCTGAGCCAAAGAGAGAGACAGAGCTGAGGATCACCCCGGAGCCAGAGCCCATGACGTCAGACCAGGTGCAAGAGCCGGCTACAGTGTTCGTCACAGGGGAAAGCGTCATGGACAGCGAGAGCGCAGAGGGAAGCTCCGCCCACTGCACCATGGCTGAGGGTGAGCTGAGCTCAATGGACAGTGATATGGATATATATGCAGACATGCCCCCTCTTCTAACGCCTTCATCTAAACTGTCTGTCTGTCTTGAACTATCAGTCTGCCCTGAACTATCTGCCAGTCCTGCCATGGAGGCCGTTCCCCTATCGCTGGCACTCCCGGTGTTGGGCAGTTTGGCCACTTTTAATTATTGGGTGGGGGGCTTGTCCCCCTCAGTGTTTATGGTGGTTACAGCAAGGGGCGGACTTAGTGATTTGGGGGCCCTAAGCAAATTTCAGGCAGCCTATGGGGCCCAACACAATACCTATATGATATTTTATGTCTAACCCTTATTTTGCTTGCTCTCTCTCTCTCTCTCTCTCTCTCTCTCGTAGGTTATAGCTGTAACTAGTTTATTTACCCCTTCACAATTTAAGTAAATAATTAGTTAACCTGATGCTGTTCTAAAGCCATATTAGGCTACCTATATTTAAAAAAAAAAAGACATTATAAAAAAAATTCTTGCACTTGTCCATTTAATGAATTGTAAACTTCTTCAATCTTTTTACAAAAAGGATGTCATAAAAATGTCATAAAAATTATCCCATGCAACTCGTTCCGTATTCCAAGTGTTCTTAAGGCATACGGGAGGGTTTGCCGAGAAACAAATCGAAAATGTAATCTGTTATCAAGAGAAAATCTCCAGTCATCGCATTTGTGCATTTTATATAAGAGAGTCATTTTGAATCATCAAGACAAATAAAATTATGATTTGAAACACAATACTTTCTTTACTGAGGTGAATATCTCTGTTCTGAGACAGTCAGACAGTATTATACAGCCTAGAATGCGTGCAAAGAGCGCTCCCTCTATAATCACTAAAAGCTGTCACTCACTTTAATTCATTGCAATCTCACGACGTTCCGTTAATAGGCTCTCTGCACAATGAACCTCTTATTTACATCGTATCTACGCAGAACTCAGCACCTGGCAAAAACTCTGTGTTTTGAGCGGTGAGTGTACATTTGACGCTCTCCATAACACAAATACACACTGGAGCGTTTGCCAAACAAGTTTCACCAATATCAGATGGGGCCCCATGATTCGCCGGGGCCCTAAGCTTACCTTGCTTACCTTGCTTATTGGTTAAGTCCACCTTAAATCTGCCCAGTACTGGGTGCAATGTACTTAAATAGCTCTGGTGGTGTGCAATGACTGCTGGTTATTTTTATCTCTCCACTTCACCGAAGTGATATATGGATGTACACTTGTTCCCTATGTAGTGCCCTTCAGACTGAAAACATCCACTCTGTGGAACTCAAACTGAATGTGGTCGAATAGCCTCTGAAGGCCACTTGGCAGGGCGCTAGCGAGGGATTGGAACGCACCCCGTGAGTCGGGCCGCTAGTTAACTCCTGCGGTCCCAGCAGTGTTTCAGCGGAGCCGTGCTCATAAATCATACGATCGAAGCAGGCAGCCGCAGACACCCCTCTCACCTCAGACACGGACAGGGACGCCAGGCGCAAACAAGACAAATGTATTTATTTTGAGCAGAAAACCACGCGGGGTCTATCAGGACGAGGGAAGTGCGGCCAGTGGCGCGGCTTTATTTCTACCGCTGTATTTTAATGAGCATCAAACCCAAACAAGATTAGGTGCTTCCAGTTTACAAAATGTCAGGGAAGGCAGCGCTATCAGTCATAATAAATGGGCTCATGCAAACAGTGGGGTCTTTACCATGCATAACAGTGTGTTTGGAGAGCATTGCGTAGATGCTAGGCGCTGATATGCAATTATTCTAAAGAGTATCAGAATCCAAGCGCGAGCCGGACGTTGCGCCACCGCGGCCCTGAGCGCTGCATTTGTCTTCACTGCTCAGGAGGAACACAGGTGCTAAGAAAAGAACGAACCAGGAATAATAATCATGCTGCTTCGTTTTTATGTGTATTGGACTGGACTGTTGCATGATCGTACTGAAGAAAATCACTCACTGTTGAAAATGTGAATCCAGTCTGATAAGGAGTTTTTACAATGTTGTGGGATAAATACTAAACACTACTTTGAGCAGTTTGTATATTTAGGATATTCTGATATCACCCAGGCAATGAATCGTCTAATATTTGACCATTTTGAGATTATTGGCATCAGTATGGTTGATTCACAGAGGTATCTTACACGAAATCCACTGACAGCCCTGTCTTTCCATTATAGACTGTTTGTGACAAACCAACTTAAAAAAGATATATAAATACAAAAATGTTTTACTTTTTTTCTGTATTTTTTTTCTCTGTAAATATGATATAAACATTATAGTATTGCAAGTCTATATTTAACATTCACATTTCAATTTAGTGTTCATTTCATTTCAGCAATCTTATTTACTGTCAATAAAATTCTATATGTTATTTCAGGCACTCTGCTTTATATATATATATATATATATATATATATATATACAGT
>NW_015659915.1:764833-769786 GCF_001515625.1 Sinocyclocheilus rhinocerous | reverse complement strand
ATTCTATATGTTATTTCAGACACTCTGCTTTATATATATATATATATATATATATATATATATATACAGTATATACATGTACACACATGTATTTTTTTTAAAGTTGTAAATAAAACAAATAATATTGTTTGTTTTACAAGAAAAATGACATTTTTGCGCTAGTTTTGAGAACATTAAAAAATACCAGATAACTTTGAACGAATGTTCTATTAACATTACTGGAAGAACATTTGTTCATGACTTTGAGAAAACCTTGCCAGAACATTAACTAAAGTTCTGAGAACATTTACTGTTAGATGGGTTACCTGGCATTTCTTAGTAATTAACTGTGAAAGTTACTAGTAAAAATTACTCTTTTTTTTTTTTTCAATGAAATGTGTTGAAATTGTCTACCCACACTGCTCGAACACTAATTATACAATTATTAAAGGATTAATATTATTTCAGGCTCAACTCAAGCTTTATAACTGCTGCCGATTACTATAAAAAATAAAAATGAATAGATAAATAGATAAAAAAAGAGAAGCATGTTTACAGTAATGCACTTGACACTATATTCCCATTTTCATATTTATCATGTTGACCCAGTTCCATGGCACATCAACTCTATGTGTTTGAGCACTAATGATGCCTAATTTTAATTTCTTGGTGTCTTAAGGAAGAATGCAACTATATTTTCCAGTGAGTTCCAGCCCTTTCAAGAAACAGGGCTTATGCAATTACAGCTAATTGACGTGTTAATTAAATCAAGAACAGACAAAAAGGGGTCGGGGTGGCATATGTGCTATGATTGTATATATATTGGACATGATTTGATCAACAACACTAATAACAATCTGAAACGACCCCTGCAGACGTCCATCACCCCGAAATCACTCACCTGTCCCGTGTGACACACCTGAGAGAGACGGATTCTGTACCAATCAGAGGTGAGTGGCACTTTCGTCCTCTAGTAAAATCAAGCAGATCCGTCCCCCGGGTCGAGCTTAATTGCCATGCAGAGGAGAGGAGAGAGCCTGTCACACTTGACCTTGCCTGACATTAGAGTATTGTATATATCTGCAATGCTAAATAATGAGGATATCACAGAATCAGGTGCTCAGGTATGAACGGGATTTACTAAAACAAAGAACGAACGGCATGCACACCAAAGTAATGAACACAAAAATCAGCCCACACCGAACAGCAATAACCCGGATTGGCCTCTGTATTTATATAAATCTTCCCAAAGTGCCGTGTATAGGATAATGGGGGTCATTCGCAATGGCTTTCAGGAGGTTTGTACCTTTCAAGGGCTCAAACGAGACCCATTATCTTCTCTTACAGAAGGCTTTTCTTGCTGTACGTGCGCTGTTCACTGAGGAAGATGTATTGATGGATCCGGGACAAAAGGTGACACACTAAAAACACTGTTGTAGATCGGAACATGAAGCGACATTCATCATGCATTGTACTAATGTGGAGTATTTCTAAGTGAAATATAGTATTCAATGAAAAAAGCAGGTCAGGATTTGACATACTTTTTTTTTTTTTAATAGCATCACTGATGAAGAGAAGGTAAACAGGGTTTATTTGGACTTTAAACTGTTAGGTTCATACACAAAAGTCCTATAAAATACTTATATTCTTCTGCTCACCATGCTTTTATTTGTGAAATATTATTACAGTTTAAAACAGCTGTTCTCTATATGAATATCTGTTAAACTGTACGTTATTTCTGTGATGCGCAGCTGTATTTTCAGCATCATTACTCCAGTCTTCAGTGTCACATGATCTTCAGAAATCATAATAATATGCTGCTGCTCAAGAAATATTTCTGATTATTATCAATGTTGAAAACAGGATTCTTTGATTAATAGAAAGTTCAAAAGAACAGCATTTATTTTAAATAGAAATCTTTTGTAACGTCTTTGCTGTCACTTTTGATCTATTCATTCCACTCTTGATTAATAAAAGTATTAATTTCTGTGTGTTTTTTTTTTTTCTTACTCACCCCAGACTATATTCAACAGCACAACTGTTTTCAGCATTATTATTTTTTTCAGCATAATAATCCCAAAAAGTTTCTTGAGCAGCAAATTAGCATATTAGAATGATCATGTGACACTGAAAACATAAAAAAAAAAAAATGACCACCAAACAAGAAAGGGCTAATGTTCATGCTGACATTGGGAATAAAAGCAGTACATGCACATAAAAAGACAACAGACAGAGAATCCTGAACATTCACAGCTCATGCTCAAATTGATTTCCCGTGTCCTACCAAGTCAATGTCTTCTTGCCTTGTTTCAGTAGTTGACCTTTCCTTCTCATCTTCTTTAGGCTGAATTTACGTCTTAGTGTTTGTCGGTGGCCTTTTCAACTTGCTGTGTCCAAACCAGTTCACATTACACGTCCCAACAAGCTGAACAACTGCTCCGATGATGACAGACCAATCACACAAAAAACACTCAGACACTGTGTGAATGCAGAGGACTCTGGCTTGTCAAAAATCGACAACACCTTCACTATACAAGCCTTCAGATAGTTTGTGTGGCTATCATTTAATAAAGACAACCTCGGAAAACTATAAAATTGAAAAGAGCAACGTTGTTCTGGGAAGGTGTCAATGGCATGGCTTCGATGCTTTAAATTCTTATGAAAGATGCACTGAAATTATTTAATACTTATTCATTTTTGAATGCAGACACACTGTTTGCTGAAATCAAGTCCAAGCACCATGATGGCATCATGTGTGACCCTGCAGCACAAAAGCAGTGTTAAGTCGCTGGGGTATATTTGTAGCAATAGCCAACAATACATTGTATTGGTCAAAATTATACATTTTTCTTTTATGCCAAAAATCATTAGGATATTAAGTAAAGATCATGTTCCATGAAGATATTTTGTAAATTTCCTACCGTAAATATATCAAAACTTAATTTTTGATTAGTAATATGCATTGCTAAGAACTTCATTTGAACGACTTTAAAGATGATTTTCTCAATATTTCGATTTTTTTGCACCCTCAGATTCCAGATTTTCAAATAGTTGCATCTCAGCCAAATATTGTCCTATCCTAACAAACCGAAAATCGAAAAATTGACCCTTATGACTGGTTTTGTGAGTCCAGGGTCACATATTTGTTGCATGCAACCTCACAATCTTGCAGACAAGTCTTCGGGTTTTGATGCAAATGCTTAGCGTATGGATACAGCTGAACATGTAGCCTACCTCATTTGATAGTGTGCATGAACACAGACGCTCAACATATGCACACTAGAAAGATTCACCCCTGTGCAGACTGTTTACACTAGAGTTGCGTGCATCTCTTAATTTCAGCGTCACATGTGTCTTTTGCAGATATGATTAAATATAGACTATTTGGCCCAGTATTTGCATGTGCTGCATATTTTCATGCTTATAGGAGCATCCTGCCATTAGCGTAGCAACATGCTAACATCAAACTCCAGTGGAATCAAGTGTCCTTTGCGGTTCGTGTGAGAAGTAGCCTACTGTTTGTAAGTCAGGCCATAACCATGTCTTGAGCTTTTGGGGGACCAAACCATTTTTATAATTAAAAAAGTAAAAGAACTAAATATATTTAATATATAAACAACATATTTTTCTTAAATATATATATATGCATGTGTTTGTATTTATCTATACATAATAAAACACAGTATACACACATATATTATGTAAACAAAAACTTTTATTTTGGATGTGATTAATCGTGATTAATCGTTTGACAGCACTAATATATATATATATATATAATTTCAGCTAGTTTGCAAGTTTTCTTATTTTCATGTATATTAATTTGAACTATACATTTTAAAAATGATTTATGATTTTAAAAATTACTAAAACTTTCAAATGAAAATAAATACATAAAAACAAATAAAAAAATATTAATTAAATATTACTCTCTTGTCATCCTATCAGCAAACAGAGAAGACGATGCTCAGAGATTCTAGCCATGTAGAGCATTTGAAGTCACTTATGAGGTGCCTTAGAAAGCAGCTGCTAAGCAGACAGTGGACCGCCAGCAAGCTCACTAGACAATATGTTGTTTAAAGGCTATTTTTATTGAATCATTGACAAACTTTTTATGCAAAGATGGCAAATTAATTCACAGCATTAATGTTTCTGCAGTCCACTTTCCTTTCTGCTGTTTATTTCCCGGCATCTGTTCGGCTCTCAGTGTCACGACAGTCTGTCAGACGCAGCCTCACGCTGAGCTAATTGTTAATGGGAGGCTATGTTTTTATCTCCCATTAAACATGCCTCTAATGACACGTGTCTGACCTCTGCCACTCGAGCTGCTGTCTGTCACCCAACATGTGGAGCGTCACCAGACATCACGGTGTTCACAACCATCACTTGGTCATTCTTAGAGTCAGTCATTTGACCAAAAGAATAGGCTACTCTATGCAAGTACATGAACACTGATGCATTGAGCTACACAAGATCTGTCCATGCTGCTCCTAAAGCCACATTTATTTATACAATACAGATTGTTTCAAAGCACACTGAAAAAGTGAAATGACCATGTCATTTATTTAAAGTGTGTTTTTATATTGGTCTAATTGAAAAAATACGGTTTCCCGTTTTATTCAGTTTGTCTAAAAGTAAACAACTCTTCCAAAACATAAAAAAATCTAAACACTGACGGGCTAGATTTACTGACTGCAGAAATTATTGTGAGTTTTATTTATTTATTTATTTATACATTCATTCTTTCATTCATTTGTTTATTTATTTGTTTGTTAGTATATAACAGAAAATATGATGCATATTTTAAAATGACGTTAAAATAAATGTAAAAGATCAAAGATACAATAAAAGATGTCTTTACTTGCAGTAAATAAATTTTGACTAACTTTTTTTTTTTTATCTTTCTAATTTCTAGTTTGTTTATGGTGAAATTAATCTTTAAAAATCCCCCCCAAAAAAGTAAAAAAAAAAAAA
>NW_015659915.1:764064-764731 GCF_001515625.1 Sinocyclocheilus rhinocerous | reverse complement strand
TTGTTTACAATACAACCAGAGCACATGCCGCTGAGGTGAGGGGGCGGGACATTTAGACGCGCGCTAGAGGTGGTTTAGCCAATCACAACACACTGGGCTAGCTAACCAATCAGAGCCCATCGCCTATTTCTGAGGGCAGGGCTTCATAAAAGCAGGAAATGATCAGAGCGTTTCTCAGAGAAGGGACAGGGCGGTGTGGAATAAAGGTAAATTATGTGAAAAATAATGCGTTTTTTTTTTTACTAAGCATTAACACATGTTAGACTGCACCCCATAAACACAATCAAGCCTAGAAAAAAAACAGTGAACCACCCCTTTAAGAAAATGTTTATATCATGTATTAGCAAGAGCGTTGAAGAAAAAAGAAGGTGGGCATTACCTCAGCTGGTGTGTTTCAGACAAAGTGTAAAAGACAGCAGTGCAAAAAATCCCGAAGAAGAAAAATGAGAAGATGCCAGGCCTTTTATATAGAACTTCTGAGGGGATTTCCAGTATAACGTCACACATTGTGATGCACCTGCTGTCTGTAAAGGACTGAAGTGCGATGATGAAATCAGATGCTGCTTCGAGACCATCTGAAGAGCTCTCCGGCACCAGAACCATTGCTGATATTGCCTTGAGAAAATAACTTTTTTTTATATTTGTGACCCTGGAGCACAAAAGCAGT
>NW_015659915.1:745902-763350 GCF_001515625.1 Sinocyclocheilus rhinocerous | reverse complement strand
TTGATTGAACAACTTTAAAGATGATTTTCTCAATATTTAGATTTTTTTGCACCCTCAGATTCCAGATTTTCAAATAGTTGCATCTCGGCCAAATATTGTTCTATCCTAACAAACCATACATCAATGGAAAGCTTATCTATTTATTTATTTATTATTTATGATGTATAATGATGCAAAAATTGACCCTTATGACTGGTTTTGTGGTTCAGGGTCACATTTATACTTTATTTAATACTTATATACAGTAGTTTTAGAATATTTGTACTGCTTACTTACGGTTTGTAATAATAAACTGACTTGTATTTATATAACACAAGTCTGCCTCCCCTGGCATTGATTTATAGCTAAGCCAGAACAGACCATGGAGAAGTCTTCTGTGACCTGTTTTGTAAGCGACGGCTCATTGGGGCTGAGATATTAGCGTATGTGTTTGACAAGGCCACGCTGACGCCTGGCACACCACGTCTTTAGACTGTATGTAACAAGTGCCAATGGTAAAAGCATAAAACATAATCAAATGCATTCCTGTAGTTCAAACGGTAGAGCACAGCACTTTCAACGCCAAGGTCGTGGGTTCAATTCCGAGGGAATGCAAGAAATAGTTGAAATTCATATTCCATAAATGCATTTGTGTTATGTACTACAGCCGGATCCATCTGAATAATTGTCGTTAGTAGAGTTGCATTTCATTTTAAAATTGATGAATTTTGCATCATTGACACTGTTATTGAGCTGAATCAAATCAACACTGAACTGAATTGATCTGAATAATGACACTATTGTCTACTACAATTGTTTGAATTCTGTAATATTGTCACATTTGAACACATTTTCCTGTCTATTTTTATGAAGCTGCATTGAAATAAGTGGACCAACTTAACATATATATATATTTATGTATATATATATATATATATATATATATACATAAATATATATATATGTTAAGTTGGTCCACTTATTTCAATGCAGCTTCATAAAAATAGACAGGAAAATGTGTTCAAATGTGACAATATTACAGAATTCAAACAATTGTAGTAGACAATAGTGTCATTATTCAGATCAATTCAGTTCAGTGTTGATTTGATTCAGCTCAATAACAGTGTCAATGATGCAAAATTCATCAATTTTAAAATGAAATGCAACTCTACTAACGACAATTATTCAGATGGATCCGGCTGTAGTACATAACACAAATGCATTTATGGAATATGAATTTCAACTATTTCTTGCATTCCCTCGGAATTGAACCCACGACCTTGGCGTTGAAAGTGCTGTGCTCTACCGTTTGAACTACAGGAATGCATTTGATTATGTTTTATGCTTTTACCATTGGCACTTGTTACATACAGTCTAAAGACGTGGTGTGCCAGGCGTCAGCGTGGCCTTGTCAAACACATACGCTAATATCTCAGCCCCAATGAGCCGTCGCACACGTCCCCCATCTGCCAGGACTTCATCGAGGGAAGCAGATGGAGCTCTCCAGCTTTTCCATCCAACTGGAGCCAGAGTAAATGGAGGAGAATGCATGAGCACAGGTGAGAAGAAATCAGCCACGAGAACGCGTAGAACGCAGCCGCTGCAGGGATCGGTGTGAAATGCAATCTTCTTCTTATAAACCACCGCCGCGGTTCATCTTATAAGGCGCTCTCATTTCGCTCTGCCAGGTGTAATCTCGCCAGTGCTTTCGGATGCACAAAAACTCAAAGCATTGGAAGCCAAAGGATGCGACACCGAGGTGAGAAAAACAGCGGCTGCCTCAGACGGAAAAAGACATATAAGTTTAATAGTATCCTTTAACATCTCCTTAACCTGGCGCGCGGGACTCCCCTCGGCCCCCTCCTAACCCGCGGCCCCAGGCGCCGCTCCCTCGAGGGCTGTTTGATTCTCCTGTCGGGGGGCCGCTGATGAGCTGCTCAGGCCACCGTGAAATGCACCATAACCTGCCAGCGCGAGCAGCCCGGGTGAGATTGCCGTATTTACTTTTTAATCTGGCCGCCTTAATACACACGATAAAAACTTTGTCACATTAGATGGTGACAGATGGGCCCGGAGATGTTATTGCTGGTTCAGGGGCCCGAGTGCAGAGGGGACGGCGTTCGGGGGGATGGGTGAGAAAACCGCTCGGCCCAATCACGATAATTTTTCATCACTCCAATTACATTGTTGAGCGCGCTGCCGCACACACACAAACACACACAAACGCGCGGCGATGGCCGTGCAGTTCAGTGACATCAATAAGATAAAATGAGGTGCCCTCACGAGTGTCTCTTCTGCACAGTCTATTTTCTCTTAAACAAGGCCTCTGCTGTGTTTGCAGTGGAATATAAATGCACTATACTGCATACTCCAGGTGTTTGTTTAGAACTGAATGATGCACATTTCAAACAGCAGTACGCTGCATTGATCTGGATTCCCACAGAATTTTTCCCAGGATTTTTCCATGACAGGACATTCTAAAATGCTTAACGTGAAAAATGCTTGACGTGGCTTAATGCATTAAAATTGTGTTTTTGAAAATCCCAAACTCATAAAACAATATTAATATATCATACTATGTACAGACAAGCAGATATGAGCCCAAAAACCCAACCCAATGCATTTAACTACACCTCCCATAGAAAACCGTTAAGGAAAATGCTTATGCGTAATTAAACGCATTGCGTTCGTATTCTGGACTCATATGCTTGTCTGTAAATAGTATGCTTTATTAATAATGTGTTTACTGAGTTTGGTCTTTTAAAAGCATTGTTTTAATGCATTAAACCATGTTAAGCGTTTTCCTTATAACGGTTCTGGGAGGAAAATGCTTAACACTAATTAAACGATTGCCTTCACATTCTGAACTCATCTTCTTGTCTGTAAATAGAATGCTTTATTAATAATGTGTTTACTGAGTTTGGTCTTTTTAAAACACCGTTTTAATGCATTAAGCCACATTAAGCATTTCTCACGTTAAGTGGTTTAGAATGCCCCTCCATGACTTTTATGAAGAGATAAGGGTTTTAAAAATTTATTCAAGGCACCTTAAACTCTTTTGATTTTACCTTTCCTTTAGTGAGTAATATAGCTATAAAAAATCTGCAAAGTTACAAAGCACAAGTCAACCCCAAACAGAGCTGATCTCTCCAACAGAAAACACTGTAAGTGAGTCCTGTTTGTAGTTTGTAGTCCTTGAGTTTGTAGTCCTGCCATTATTTCTAACTTAGCAACATCTCCATATTATACATTTGCATAATGCCCACATACTGGCTGCTTTGGTCTGCCCTCAAAGAACAGTCGGGTGATGTCAAGGAGACACGGTTTTCTCTGAGAAAGAAAAAAAAAAAACATTGCATAGACTTCCAATAACGACATTATTGACATTGAACACGATTATAATGACCAAAATTATTATGGATATTAGTATTATCACAGTATTGTTAAAATAAACTGGATATGTTCAAAAAGCACCTGCCATAATGCAACTTATTTTTTCAGATGGTGCCACTGCAATTTCACAATGATATATGCTATCAAAGGTCCATGAGACACATTTCATGTTTATTCTGATTTTATTGGTATTTAAACTATTCTTTAAATGCATGTACTGAAGGCATCTTTGGACATTCTTCTTGTACAAACAGACACTGTATTAAGCAGCACATAACCTAATGAATGGAAAGAGTTTCTAGCTATTACATGTAAAATAACTGCAAACCACGTTTGATGTCAGACACACCTAATGATTAGTCACATGACAATAATGCATAAAGAGCTCCAGGTATATGAGACTCACTTAAATCATCCAGTTAACACCGCAGGTATAAAAATGGTTATTTTGCATTTTTTGCCACTTTTGTGTGAAATATTTTAACTTTTGTCAGTCTGACCAAATGATGAGTCAAGAAAGAGTTTGGAGCTAATATAACGTCTCACTTACAGGGTATGCTTTGTTGTGTACAGCATATTTTTGTAAATGTAGTAAGTCTGTATGCATACAGCATAGTAGCATTCTGGAGAAGAAAACAAAAGAAATCTGGAGGACTGAAGATCATTTTAAATCATGTATTAGTACTTACTGAAATTAGAAGTTATTATTATCCAGTCTATAAGATTGATTTGTGTCTTAAAGAAATAGTTCACCCAAAGTGAACTAAGATAATCTGCTGAAAATGTGCTCACCCTCAGATCATCCGAGATCAGGATGAGTTTGTTTCTTCGTCAGGTTTGGAGAAATGTAGCATTGCATCAGTGTCTCAGCAATGGATGCTCTGCAGTGAATGGGTGCCGTCAGAATGAGAGTCCAAACAGCTGATAAAAACATCACAATAATCCACACGTCTTGAGAAGCCAAAAGCTGTGTGCTTGTAAGAAACAAATCCATAATTAAGTTGGATATGTTTTTAACTAAAATCCAATTTAAAAAAAAAATGTTGTCTCTCACATCAAAATCCAGCCACATATTTGTTTAGAGCTGTTTAAACGGTGCTTGATCTGTGCAGATTTCTCTCCTGATTCACACCAGAACACTTTTTCACTGGAGGAAGCGTTATTATGGATTATGGACTCAATGTATTTGAGTTAAAAAGGTCTTAATGCTGGATTTGTTTCAGCTTTTGTCTTCTCCAGATGTTAACTGATGGACTGGAGTGCTGTGGATTACTTGTGGATTATTGTGATGTTTTTATCAGCTGTTTGGACTCTCATTCTGACGGCACCCATTCACTGCAGAGCATCCATTCGTGAGCAAGTGATGCAATGACACATTTCTCAGAATCTGATGAAGAAATAAACTCATCCTAATTTTGGATGCCATGAAGGTGAGTAAATTTCTGGCAAATTGTCATTCTTGGTGGAACTATTCCTTTAAAGGTGCAATAAACAGTTTTGCCCCGGCTGGAATAACTGCACCACTTGAGCTAAAAAGCATCTGTCTCTACTGATGAAGTTGCTATTAACATGTGAAACAGACACTTCTGAATTTGCCTGTCTACTGTCAGGATAGTCACCAGTGAGCGGTTTAAGACCATGTTTGATCCTGTAGTCTGTAACCTCAAGGTCATGGGTTCGATTCCCAGGGAATGCAAGAACCGATCAAATGTGTACCTTGAATGCAGTGTAAGTCACTTTAGATAAAAACATCTGCCAGATGCGTAAATGTAAATTTTTTTGTAAACGAAGAATTGTGAAATCTGAATGCCGCTGTATTATTACAACAGGAGCGTAACGCTTATACCCCATATGCATCCACAGCTGGCAATATAATCACTGAACATTTGTTTTTATTAATTCTTTCTTCATCTCAGTCCATTGCATTTCCCTCTGTCTGTCTCTCTGAGCCTCGGGTTTACCAACTTTGATTCCCATCTCCCTGTCTTTAATTTCTGGCTAAATGTAATAAGCGGGTTTGTTTGTGAAATGAATGTGGTCGGTAATCAGGAGAGCGATGAACAGCTGCTGGGGCTGCGGCACACTGAACCATCGCCCCGGCTCTCCGGCTCCGTGTCGCTCTCTCCCAAGTGCCATGCTGGCGTAAGCCGCTAATGAAAAGAATGTAGTCACAGATCTCATTTTTCAGGCGATTCTTGTGTAAACGGGAGATTTTCCAGACTATGCGCTCTGCTGTGAAGGGGCTCCCATAAATCAAGCGGGCCTCCTCCTCCTCCGCGACTTGACACAGATGTGCGTCTCTCACACACAATCCCAATTACTAGCATAGGATAACACCACAAACAGCCGCTGGAATAATCAGAGACGCTCAACTGTTTGACTAAATAATACATTTTGTAACACTGTGACATGACAACAAAATAAACACAACAGCATCATGCATAGAAATGAACGCATACACATCACAATTTACTTACATTCATGTCATCCTAAACACATATAATCAAAGTAGGCTCCAATTGGAAAAACATGCATCTACCAACTCCAAAAACACATTCAGTTCATTGCATTTTCCATCTGAAATGAACACTTTCACATAAATTATGATTACAAACCAATATTTGCCATGAATGACTTCACACAGAGTGTGGGTTTTATAGTGTTTATTGTCATTTTTAAGACTGAAAATGCAGTCATTCCATGGAAAAGTAGTGGATATTTGGCTTATTTAAATTATCAGCATTGGGCATTATATTTATTCTTTTTTGCCTATAAGTGTTGGAAGTGGGACTTTTATTTTATTTTTATTTTCCGAGCACAGAGCTCCACAGACCTTCGTCACGTTAGACACCATATTGAATTTAACACAGATGAAAATGAGGCTTTGTGGGACAGATATAAGGCCTGTTTACACCAAAAATATGAACTAACTAATTGTTTGAACACAGTTGTGTGGCAGCAGTGTGTGAAAACAACCAGCCTGTAATGGTAAAAATCCACCCACTCATTTTTCTTATAATCCCAATCAATCATAAACAGTCTCTCAGAACAACCGATTCCAGATTCATCGTAGGGAAAGAGCCCCGCCCATTTGTGACGCTCTCTACCCTATTAGCATAGACCCCGCCCTGAGTAAGAAGCAGCAGTCCGCCATTACTGTTTTCCTGCTGGAGCTGCTGGAGATATACAATGTCAGCGCCAAAGAATGTTCTGTTTTGGGATGCACCAATGAACATAGGAGTCATATTTTGTTTTCCAAATTGCCTTTCTGAAAGAGCTTCTTGGCACTCTGTAAGGCTAATGTTGCTAATGCTATGCCAGTTTTCACTGATGCTGCCTTCACGTGCTACCAGAATGATCGTAAATAGGAATGTGGGAGTTAAAAATTGCATATGAAAGTAATGTGAAGTCGACCGCTTGAATTTGTCGAGCTCATAATCACAATTGGGACTTAAGTTTGTGATAGCACACGATGGCACCATGAGACCAGCTGTCGTTATTTTTATCGCGCCGTGCTCCCCGTCTATGTAATTCATAAACGATAATTTATTATGCACAGTACAATCAGATGACTGACTTTTAAACCGAGTGCGTTTTCTGTAAAGATAACAGGCTTGTACTAATAGTGGAATGTTTATTTGTATGCCAGAGCATAAGCGTTGAAGCTCCACCCTCTTCTGAAAAGGGGGCGGGAGCACCAGCTCATTTGCATTTAAAGGGATACACACAAAAACGGTGCGTTTTGGCCTAAATACCCTAAAAGTAGCAATTTTAACAAGCTATAAAAATGATCTGTGGGGTATTTTAAGCTAAAACTTTACATACACACTCTGGAGATATCAGAGATTTATTTTACATCTTATAAAAAGGGGCATAATAGGTCACCTTTAAAATGTTAATGGTGCATAAAAAAGTAGTGTTTGCCTTTCTATTAGTAAGAGAAAGATACAATGCTTTCTCATATGCCATCAGCATTCAGAAAATATGCATTTATATCACTTAAGGCTTTGAATATCTAATAAATATTTAATTATACGAACCTTACAATCCTTATAGAATTCAGCTGTTAGATCCTCTGAAGTGTGCATTTGTTTATTTCCTTTTTCAAGTTCAATTTTTTTTTTCATATTGATTTATTTTTTTATTATTTATTTCTAAATTAGTAAATATCATGTAAAATAAATATAAATTTCATTGCAGCGTGTGTTATTTACTATTTATAAATTAAATCCTATATTTCAGTTACCTTGATGTCTAAAAAAAATGCCATCGGCCAAAATAAATAAATAAAATAATAAAATAAAAAGACAGCCACTAGGAAATAATAAGCAGCTCAGACATATTACCTAACATCTTGTGTTTTGCAGAACAAAGAATGTTGTATATTTGAGACAACATGAGGCTAAACAATCATGTCATTCCAAATATGCATATGTGCATGATAAGAATAAATTCATTTTTTTAATGAATAGCCTTGTGAAGAACACAAGCTCATAAACCAACTCTCAGCACTTGATTTAAATTCGGTCATATTGACCACTTTTTGATTTTTTCTCTTCATATTACATTCATTCTCTGACAAGCAGAGGAAACAGTGGAAAAGCATTAACAACAGAACTAAACTCTGTAAAAGAACCTCATCCTCCCTACTAACAGAACAACCCACACACACACACATTCACACTCACACACACACACACATTCACGCACGCACACACACACACACACTCACACTCACACACACACTCACACTCACACACACGCACACACACATTCACGCACGCACACACACACACACTCACACTCAGAGTTGGGCAAGTTACTTCCAAAATGTAATACATTATATATTACTAGTTACTGTCTTTTGAAAGTAATTAGTTACGTTACAATATTACTGTCTCTGAATTGTAATGCGTTACACTACTTTTGAGTTACTTTTGAAGGCAACCGGTCGGTGATGCCTGCCTGCCTGCATGCAAGCCACTGAAATGGGTCATTTTTTAATTAAATACAATATTAATTACTGCGAGCATCATTAACGATATGTGAGATTTGACTAATTAGTGTAATAGTTTTGGAGTCACGCTCATTAAATATGAAAATTACAGCGGTCTGAAGAATTGCTTTCGTGATCAATCTTGTAAGGACAGAAGGGGAATGATTTAGAGAGGCGCTTTTATTGTACAATTATCTTCATTACAACTCTGCCATACTTGAAGAGAAAGAGAGAGAGGCGAGTGTCGAGGGGCCGCGGTGAGAAGGGGCCCGCAGCGCTCAAATGCAATCGCCTGCCTTTAACCAGACGAGACACGGCTTCAGTGATGGAGGCGCTCAGGATCGCTGTTTGGTGGAAATGACACGGTGTGCGTGTGATGCCTTCAGTCACGCTTGTTTGGCTCGAGGTGCTTTTCTGATTGGCTGAACCAAACGCTTTGGATTACAGTAACTCTCAATATAGACAAGAACTTCATTGTGTAGGTTTCACACCATTAAAGTAAACTAAAACCTTTTTGTTTTTTTACTTGAAATAAAGCAAACTTAAAAAGTAAAATAAAATATAAAAAAACTTTAACTTGATAAACTAAAATAAACTGAAATAAAAATTAAAAACTATATACACATATTAAAAAACTAATAAAAATAACAAAACACAAACAAAATTACTCAAACAAACTAAAATTAAAACAGAAAATATGAAAGCGAAAACTATTTAAAAATATTAAAGGGCTCATTAAATCGAGAATCAAAATGTTCTTAAGAGGTTACTCTGCAATAAAAACAAGCTTCAGAACTCAAAACTAACTCCCCAGTTTAAAATATGAATTATTATTCTCTGAAACCCCAGGATTTGAAATCGGGGGAATTGTGACATCACGACTTTCCCTTTCTGAATAAATTGCTATAATTATTTATTAATTCATCGTGGTGGCTGTTAAAGTAAAAATGCAGGAAAAGTTTTCGAGAGAGTTCCACATGTAATGCTCATTTCATATGCAAAGATGCTACAGCCAATCACAGCAGTGGGCGTTTCCATTGAGTCTCACAGCAGACACGCCCCTTCAAAAGGAGCATTCAAATCAGAGGCTAAAATCAGGGTAGAAAATTACCATTTACATCTAAATTATGACCGTTTTTGATTTAAAAAAAAATACCATACCAAGATTATAAGTGAGCTTCAGGAAGCATTATAAAATAACTTTTAAAAAAAAATGCATTTCATGAGCCCTTTAAGTGAAAATGACATAAAAATTAAATTAATATAATTTTTCCCTTGTTCATTTAGTGTGGGAAAACATGCCTTGATTATATTTAACTATACTATTTACTGTTTCACACTTTGATATCTTGTGTTTGTATTTAAGTTATTCTATTAACAAAAGTGTTGAATAGCATCATTAGTGCGTCTTTGCTCAGTCACAATGACAAATGACAATCATTCATATATCTGTTAGCTGTGAAAACGTTGTCACGACTTATCAAAACATTTCCCTCTACGTCTAGCATGAGATGTGAAAAGTTTGTGGTAGGAAGCCGCAGTAAAGTGAGCCGGAGCTTTGAATCACGGGTGACCTTGTATCTTTGATGCCCCTTTTGAATATCTTCATTTTAACATAAATACATCTCCCTGGCGCCTTAAATACATGCAATAATGCTATCGCCCGAGGAACTCGAGTCCACTCATAATAATGCTCACCTCCAGTCGAGGTGCCCGATAACCAACACTTTTATCACATTTCATTTATTTTGTATTTTATACGGCCTCTGTCTTTGTGAAACGATTGCACCTGTTTTGATCTGATTAATTTTGTGCCAGCTCAAACAATTATTTCTCATCTTTATCAGTTAAAGGAATCATCCTCCTTTTATGGGTATCATTTATAACAAGCGGACAGCTACCTGTTTATTAGAATTTCAAGCAGCATATCGCCAGCGAGATCTTTCACCGTCCATATTTACATTTCAACTTTGGCTAAACAAGCATGACAAATACACACACACACACAGGCCTCATTTTAATACTGCCCTCTCTCCCCCCGTTCAGACGCACAGACTTTATTCAGAAGTCATCCGGCGCTTTAAGACGCAGATTACAAGTGCGTGTCGATGTGAGTGTGTGTGTGTGTGTGTGTGTGTGTGTGTGTGCGGATGGCAGACAGAGAGAGGGACAGAGAGCATGACCCCGGGAAACACAGCCACGGCTCTGAGGCGCAGGGTAGGAATACAAACATATTTGCATGTGCCACGGCCGGAGCCACGTTTGACATCTCAACAGCTGTTAATTATGAACTGGCCTGCCGAGAAGTCGACAGAGCTGTGAATATGCAAAACCAGGAGGAGCGGCCAGGGCCTGTCCAGCACGCGTGTCAACTCCCTCCCTGCGCACGCTGAGACCGGAAACATCAATCACTCCTGAGTTAGGAAGCTTACACTATGGCGGACTTCTGTTTTCAATTCAGTTTAATTCAAGTTTATTTGTATAGCGATTTTCACGATGCAAATCGTTGCAAAGCAACTTTACAGCAAATTTTAAGTTTCTAGATTATATTTAGGAGTAGGTTATTAGTGGTGACTATGACAGAAATGTACAGTAAGAATCATGCAGTTAGTTATAAATTACACGTAATCAAACAGACGGTGAACACTATTAACTGCAATTGATGTGTTCAACCCAAGCAAAGAATAATAATGTGCATTTGATCAGGTATAGCTGAAGTGCAAGGTTATGCGATATATTATGTGAATGCTTGGCTAAAGAGATGTGTCTTTAATCTACGTAACTTGGCAATGTTTCTAAGATGGAAGAATGCTGTTTTTGAACTGTCAGATCAACTATATTGCATACTGCATCATTTAGTAGCACTAGACAAACAATATATAATCATTTTCTATCTTTAACTGTTTTAAATTCATTTTAAAACAATTTTTAAATCATTTTTAAAATTCCTTGTTTTATTGTTGTGATTATTTTTGTATGATTATTTTACTTCCTTTTATGTAAAGCACTTTGAATTACCATTGTGCTATATAAATAAACTTGCCTTGCCTATCCTCAAAAACACACAATAAAATAAATAAAGTGGGGTTTTTGTAGCGATGCCATAGAATGTCATATAATGTATAAGATTCAAATGAGTGATTCAACAAATTATAAAACTTTTCAATAAAAATATTTAACACATTTTGTTCATTTAGTGTGGAAAACATGCCTTGATTATATTTACTGTTTTGAATATTTTTAACATTAACTTTGTTGTTTGCTTGAAACGATGGTTCATCTCAATGAAGAATAAAAAATCTGAAGGATTCTGAAGGATGTAAGACTGGAGTAATGATGCTGAAAATTCAGCTTTGATCACAGAAATAAATTACAGTTTAACAGATATTCACATAGAAAACAGCTGTTTTACATTGTAATAATATATCACTGTTTTTACTGTGTTTTTGATCAAATAAATGCAGCCTTTGTGCACAGAAGAGACTTTATTCCAAACATAAAAAAATATTAATTCCAAACTTTTGACCAGAAGAGTGTATATTTTAAGACTTTTACTTTAATGTGCCAGTAGGAAATACCAGTTTACATTTCCAGATATTGATTTTGCCAGTAACTGTAGTAATCAAGCAAGACTTTTGACCAACAACAGACCATTCAGTCACTCTGGGATTACATCAAGAGACAGAAAAACAGCATTTGTACACATGCATCAGTATTTAATGTTGCTTTACTCTAGATTTCTGCAAGACCTTTTTTTGGAGTCTATCAGATTTCTGTCTTGTGTCGGTCACTGGATTATTATTACTGCCAAACTGATTCTTCCTGCTGGCACATGTAACCAAACCATAGAAATAACTTCCTTTAGTCAAACGTCTGGCTCGAGGAGAGCAAACTTCTCGCACGCTCTGAGGACGGAGGTTGCGGTGGGTCTGGGCCTTTAATGCGAAGAGTATCTCTGGGAATTTTAATTAATTTCCCTCCCCCAACCGCTGAATCTGCGCTAATATTCCCCCCAAGGACTTTTATAAATTTCATCATTAATAAAATCGGACATTCAATTAGTCCCAAAATCCAGATTGCCAACTGTTTCGTAACAGTTGTGCTATGATTTCCCCTTCTTTGTTATAAGTTATAAGAACGAGGAGAGGAGGGCGCATGGGGGGGTGCTAAAAGTTAAAACTAATTTCATTAATCTAATTGTCATCACTTCAAACCATCTCTTAATTAGTACAAATTAATATGATTAATCACAATAATGACAAAGACTCATTCAATTACAGCTTTTGAATGGCGAGGGGGTGTGCTGGGGGTGATACGGCCAGAAAAAAAACAGTGCGGTCGGGATTCGTCCTGATTATTCTCATAACCGACAGGTTATCATTCACCCTCACACTTTAATAAGCTCAGAAGAGCCACTTTGTCACTCCTGTTTTGTTCGCTGGCTCACAAAAGCTCCTTTTTGAGCCTTAAATGCGGAGAAACGGCTGATTTGATGCAATGAAACGACGTGGCGGCTCTATTCAACGTTTACAAGCGTTAAACAGACGGTGATATTGTTCACGTTTATATTTTGAAATATGTAACTGTCATGACAAACAAATCGCAAAGGTCTGTGCTTCAGTATAGGGTGATGCGAGAAGTCAAGCATCACTATTGGTATTAGTTACCCAAAGTTAGGTGAACAAACCCTTAACTATTAAACGTTTTGGTGCTTTTTGGTGCTCCTTATGATCTTGCTGTGAAAAGATGTGCTGAGGAGCAACTCACGACCTGTTGCCTATGATTGCAGAAAACACATACAGCATCGAGTCATAAAAATTGAATTTACTTTATAATGTGGAATGTCACCGAATTTTGGACTGTGCACTTAAATGGTGATATGGACTAGTTTCATAAAAGGCTACTGAAATATGAATTCTGCATGTTCTGTTTGTCTCTGTGTGAATAAATGGCGCAGTTTAATTTACTACATGCAGTACATAACTTACTGAAGCATGCATGGCGCTCGTCTGCATCTCGATATATGAGCTGATGAGATGAACACATCAACTTCATCTCCAGAGCTGCTCTGAGAGTCACTTCAGCAGCATTACACCAGAAAACATCAAACACACATAGAAAAGTCAAAAATCTCACGACAACCCACCAAAATAAAAGTTGACCTTAACTTGAAGAAATTATGACATAATATCACTACTGCACAGTAGAATGCACTTCTCAAAGTAATAATAATAAAATTTTTAATAATAACAATAACATTTTTGTTCAAGGAACATCATGATTATTCTTTCATTTTTTCATTTGAACAGAAAAAATTTTTTTCCAAAAAAAAAAAAAAAAAAGGGGGAATTGTTACATTTTCATTTGAAAGTGTTTCATTTTAAAAGATTATTAAAATTGTTGGTGTTTTATGCCTTCATTTGATTTCCACAGTTTTTGATAATCCATTTGTATTAAATTATAAATCCAGAAACATTTTAACAAAACAAAACAGAATAATTCATTAAGTTGTTAAAGTTGTATGTATTTTATTGATTAAATATGCTATTTGATTATTCAAATTTACCTAAACCATTAAATGGAATTAAGAAAAATTACAACGAAAAACACAGAATTTGTCGGGGGGAATACAATGGATTTAATAGGGCTCTAAAATGTTTTTTGTTAAATTTTAAATTAATTGTTGTTAAGTTGTATAGGTTTCATTATTTCAATTAATTCACTTTTTTAAATTAGTAAAATTTTATTTAACAAAAAAACTGACAAAAACCCTGAATTTGGGAAAAATTACAACAGAATTAAAATAAATAAATAAATAAAATGGACTTCATATGGTCCTTCAAACTACACAAAGACCCTTAACTTAACCAGGAGGGCAGCAGCATCCCTTCATCTGTAATAACACCGGGTCACACAGAGTGATTTCAGCCAACAAAATATGTTAGAGGAGATCCGAACTATATGAATGCTAATGCTTTTTTAAGAAAGGCAGATCAGTCAGTTCAAACAGTATCATAATGTGCTTTGTTAGCTAGTATTTCTCAAGCTTGCAAATTACAATTAAAATTGCCAATTTGCCACAACCATGTGAACCCTGAATAATGCACATGCTCATCACAGACTCGTGCTTTCACACAGCAGACCAGTTTTCACACTATGCACCATGATATTCCCGCTCTTCTTGCCAAAGTGAACCCAATTTCCACGCTTTCCAGTTTAAGTGCCCCCCAACCCTCAACTAATAATGTGCTTGAGTATGGGGTAACTATCTGAGGAAGTGATTTATTGAGTCTTCAGTGGCTCGATCCTGCCCTCTGCTGGCTCATAAACTCATAAACTTCAGTTCTGAGTCTGTAACACACACATTAAAGCTGGAGAGGCTCTTTCAGGATCCAAACAGAATGTGCTGCGAGCCCTAATGTTCTGTCAAGATCACTATTATATGATTTGTTAAGGCCTGAAACATGCACAGGCGTCTTTGTAACGTTAGTGGGAAAAGGCTGAAAAGTCTCCAATATTTCAATAACACTTTTACTCACCCTCATGTTTTTCCAAAGTTGTATGACTGTCTGTCTTCTGCGGAACACAAAAGAAGATATTTGCAATAATCAACAGGGTCCAAACATTTCAAGCTCCAAAAAAGAACTAAAGGCAGTGTAAAAGTAATTCAAACAACTCTAGTGGATTAATACTAGTCTTCTAGAGCAATGCAATCATGTGTACACTGAACAGCTACATTACTTTTAATGATTTGCGTTATTTGTCTTATTTCCTTAATTTTAAAATCCATTTCAGTTGATCTAAATCCATAAATCTAATTTATAAATAAGAATGCATTTTAATCACGATCCAAATAAAAATGCTACGCTCTTAAAAATAAAGGTTCTTTATTGGCATCAATGGTTCCACAAAGAACTTTTACCATCCATGGAACCTTTTCATTCCACAAACGGTTCTTTACAGTGGAAAAAAGGTTCTTTAGATTATTAAAACGTTCTTCACTAATAAAAAAAGTGTTCTTTTAAGAACTGTTCACTGAAAGGTTCTTTGAGGAACCAAAACTGGTTCTTCTATGGCATCGCTGTAATAAAACCCCCTTTTGGAGCCTTTGTTTTTAAGAGTGTACATGTAGCATGAGCAGTTTTTGATGTAAATTAGATTGTTTAACCATTTAAAACAAAAACAGAATAGTCTGACTTTAGCTTTTTGAATTATGCTACATAAAACATCTGCATGAAATAACAAAAAAAGCAGACTGGCTGAATGAAAATGCAAATTCACTTTCTGACAGCAGGTGGCGCTTATGGAGCAGCAGTGATGTACACAAAGCTGCTTGTGGCTTATAAACACTGCTTTAATATGCATTATACAGAGGCAAGATGAAAAGAAACTGCCATCGAAACATTTCTGAATACAGTCAGTTTCCCTAAGAGATACATGTATACAAACCCCCCAATTTAATATTTAGAATTTTTATCCGATATTTTGCACATCGTGAACAATTTTAATTCAGATGATTAATGGCTTACAGTGACATTTTAATGTACATTAAACAATTTTGTCTTTGCTGAATATATAATGTGAAATGTGGCACAGTAAATGAGTCATGTGCAAGTGATTCCTGATGAGACGTCTCTTTTAAATCTCAAACAAGTCTTGCATGGAGGTGAAGACACTAGTCGTGTTGTAAAACACACCAGCAGCAGGCAGGAGGAAGATTTCCCCCTCTTTCCTTCATGTGAATCGGTCGCAAGCGTCCCGTTCCCGGCTCTGTCTCTCTCTCTCTGCACTCCAGTGATGTGTCGTTACACACTCGGCTAGCTCCTCGTCCATGACAGACTGTTACCTCCTGAAGCGGAAACACATTTGATTGTTAACATCTGGGCCATTACAATTGCAAACTAGGGCTCTGTACATCAATCAGAAAGTGCTTTCAAAACAAAGAGACCATCCTCCAATCAATCCATCGGGAAACGAGGGCATTACATGCTCCTGTAATCCTGGCTAATTAGAGGGATAATGGGAATGAGATTTATGAATCCGGTGCTGTTGAGGTGCTGCTGCAAATGAGCAGGGATGAACGCCAGAGCCGCAATAAATGCAATGAGCTCTTCACCACACTGTTGTTTTTAATCAACTTCTCTCCTCCCTCCATCACTGCCGCTCATCACAGCCATCCATCCATCCACCTATCTATCTATCTATCTATCTATCTATCTATCTGTCTATCTATCTATCTATCTATCTGTCTATCTATCAGGTTCTTTAGATTATTCAAATGTTTTTCACACTAAGAAAAAAAGTGTTCTTTTTAGAACTGTTCACTGAAAGGTTCTTTGAGGAACCAGAAATGGTTCTTCTATGGCATCAATGTGAAAACCCCATTTATAACCTTTATTTTTTAACTTTAATAAGTTTGAAACTTTTTTATTTTTAAATTACCTTGTAATGTGGGCTCAATGTAAAAGCCACAACAACTCAATTTTTAGATGTAAAACACACACATGTCGTGTTTCCATGTTTTATGGGGACATCCCATATGCATAATGGTTTTTATTCTGTAAAAACTGTATTTTCTATTGTCCTACACCAACCCTACACCTAAACCTACTCTTCACAGGAAACTTTGTGCATTTTTAGATTTTCAAAAAACTTCATTCTGTATGATTTATAAGCTTGTTTCCTCATGGGAACCTAAAAAATGTCTCCACAAGGTCAAAATGTACTGGTATTACTAGCCTTGTGGGGACATTTGGTCCCCATAACGTGATAAATACCAGGTACACACAAAGTAAACACACACAAATTAAATATAACATATTCCAGTATTGTAACTAACAACATATTTATTTATTTTTTCATTGAAGTTAAGTTACATAACAGTATTCAGATTACATTTACATTACACAGTTGGGATAGTAGTATGTATGTGTTCTCACAGGAAGTCTTGAAATCACTTGGAGATGAAAACTTCTCAGATATCTCCATAACATGTGTTTTGTGTGTGTGTGTGTGTGTGAGAGAGAGAGAGTGTGTGAGAGTGTGCGTGTGTGTGTGTGTGTGTGTGTGTATTGTGTATA
>NW_015659915.1:731665-745892 GCF_001515625.1 Sinocyclocheilus rhinocerous | reverse complement strand
AATTTTTTTTTTTTTTTTTTTTTTTATAAATAATTATTAATTATTCATGCTGCTGGACACTCTTATAAAATATATTTTTAAATCTCAGGAGTTTTAATTTTCACTATTCACTGTAAATGTAATTGTTTTCGCAGTGTAACTGAAGGCTAATCATAATTTTGGGTGTTAGATTATTCTAGGATTTCAGTTAGGTGTTCATTAGCGGACCTCACAGACACAAAATCACCTGTCTGATTATAGTCAGGGTGTCAACTAGTACTCGAGTCAATGTACCTCACTACTTAAGCATTATTTGGAGAAAGTTTTACTTTACTCAAATTTGAAGCATTGAAATTCATTACTTAAGTATATTTCAATGGAAAAATGTTACTCCTTACAAGTTAATTTAGGCATTAAAAGTACAAATTGCATCAAGACACGGTATGACATTTTTGTATGCATTTGGCAGATTGCATTCAAGGTGCACATTTTATTTCAGATTTCAGCTCATATATATTCCCTAGTAATCAAACCCATGACCTCACCGTTGCGAGCCCTATGTGCTACAGGAAGCATTGTTAAATACAAGATTCAGTGACCATGCCCAAATAACCTTGCCTTAACAGGGAAATTATTAATGAATATGGTGTTGTATTTCTTGAAAGCAAAGAGTTTACATGTCTTTTAAGTGAAGGCACAGACCTGAAGTTGTCTTGATTCCCGGCTGAACCTGACAAACCCTGACTTATCAGAATGCTGCAGTTAGGATTCCTTCAATGCATGCTTTAATAAATTACCAAGAAATAAGAAAAAGGTAAACCGAGATTTTGTAAATAGATTATTTTAGTAGACGTATAGGGTTCTTTTACTTTGACAAGGAAAATCTACATACATTTTTTTAAATAATATGTTTATATTAACTCTAGTTTTAAGAGAATTTTACTGATTACTAAAATTGGTATTTGTAGAAAAAAACAGATATCAGTATTAACTTTCACACAAACATGACCTTGAGCACAAGCCTGTCAGCCCTGTTACTGTTCATGTCTCCTGTAATTCAGACGCTCACATTGCCAAGGTCACGGGTTTGATTCAGAGAAGGCATGAACTGATAAAATGTAAAATGTGTCTGTAAGTGTAAAAGTGCATACTGCATAAACATATAATTCAGCCTGAGATGTCACAATAACATGTATTAACCCGGTAAGCTTGCCGTATGAAATAAAGCTCAGAAAAATCTTGAAATAGAACCGTTTATGGAACCTTTGGACAAAACATTAAAATAATCTACAAATTATAACAATAATAATAATAAAATAAAAATCAGGCTTTTCTCATACAGTCTGATACAGTGAGAATATGAATGAACAAAAATATTCAGAGACTCAAACTGAGCAAAAATATAAATTTGCTGCAGATGTTGATATTTATATGATGAATTTCTGATGCTTGTACTGTAGATCAGTGAGATCTTTATAACAGTGCAGCAGAGACTGACATAAAGTGATCTAAATATCAGTCGTCTCTATATCTGCAGTAATCTGTCTCAGTAAGATGAGATTGAAATGATCCAAACATATAATGCAGTGATTGAGAGCTGAAGAAATAAAGGCTCCTCAGAAGATGTGAGATGTTCTGGAGGCTTGTGAAGATCATTCCTCCGCTGAGGAACAGTGAAAGTAAAGCTTCTGGAAACAAACGCTCCTCAAAAGATCCTGAGGATCAGATTTGAGACTCTAAAACATGATTGATGGAGAATCAAGTAAAGTTGAGCTGCTTCAGTCCAGCAAGAGTTCAGCTGGAGATATTACGGCAGTTATTCTGACGATTACTTGATCAAAACCAGTCAAGATTTGACACGAGAAGCAGCAGCTGAAGCTGGATGTTTCTACAATTACACTAAAAGAGCTTTTACTGCAACTCTAAACTATCAATCAGAGACAGAAGACCTGGAGGAGATTGAGTGTGAAACAGCAAAGACTGATCATGTTGATCATTTAGAGACATTAGAAATCAAATTGGATACAGCAGACTTTATAGGCATAAAAGTTAGAGAGAATTTTTTAACAAATTGTTTGTTTTTATTTAAAGGTGACATATTATGCCCCTTTTTACAATATGTAATATAAGTCTCAGGTGTCCCCAGAATGTGTCTGTGAAGTTTCAGCTCAGAATACTTCACAGATCATTTATTATATCATTTTGAAAATGCCTATTTTGAGTGGAAGCAGAAACACACTGTTTTTCGGGCCTGTGTCTTTAAATGCAAATGAGCTGCTGCTCCCAGCCCCCTTTTCCAGAATAGAGCTGCGCCATTACAGCTCGGACCTGCTAAAAACATCTGTTTTGGTTCTGATTATCATGTTTATCGCGCTCCAAAACAAAGTTACTGGGTTAATCTTTTCCACGTTTCCTTGGTTGGTAGGTGCACCGGGGACCTGATTATAACACTTACAACCTGGAAAAGTCAGATTTTTATGATATGTCACCTTTAAAAGATTTTGTTAAAAAATGTGAATGAGCATGTAAATGCCATAATATTTTATCTACCATCACAGTACTTTTTTGTAAGTGTTGCCCTGTAAATATGCTGTCAGATTTGGACAGTTTAGGTCTCAGACTGCTGTCTCTTCATGGCTTGTTGAGTTGATGGCTCCTGTGTAAATGGACTGCGTCTGCTCTGTCTAATAATGCCGTGAACAGGAACAGGTCATGAACGCCGTGAGAAGGGACAATGACTGCACTGAACATATGGACTCTTCTCTTCTCTGGCAGATGGAGAGAAGTCCTGAGGCTGCTTCAGTTCATCCAGCATCTCTGCCTCTCTTCATACATTACACAGCATTGAATACAGTCTATTGGTCTTTAATGAAAAGCATAGAAACATTTGAAGCAATAAATGCTTTTATTACTTGTTTTAAGCATTAATCTTGTTAAATGTACTATTTCTAGTCTTCTAAATAAAGTATTGCTCTTTATCTGAATTATGTAAATTATAGAGCATCTTTTGAGGAAGTACTGAGCTGATACCATGGTATAATATATAATGGTGCTAACTGATTACTTTATTCACTCATCCATCCATTCATTTTCCAAACCGCTCGGCCTTTACTTTATTCACATAGACTGGTGTCTGCACACCGCGTGTAGCACACATAACTAAAGCATTGCTGTAGCTCAAACACCAGGGAATGCATGAACTGATCAAATCAAGCTTGAATGCAACGCAAGTCGCTTTGGATAAAAGATGAAAAATAACCTTGAATATTGCTTATAGGACAAGTTGAACAAGGTTTCATTTATTAGCATTAGTTAACTCTTTTTTTTTAACATGAACAAAAATACTTCTAAAGCATTCATTAATCTTAGTTAATATTAATTTCAGCATTTACTAATACACTATTAAAATCAAAAGTTGTCTCTCATGTTGTTTTATTAAATTATTATTTTATTTCAGTTACCATTCATTTAAAGTTAGTTTAAAGTGTTTAGAGAACATAGACAGAATTTTTTTTTACATATGGCTACCATATTAAATGTTCCTCTTATTATTTTAATTTTTATTTATTTTTTACTATCTGTTGTTGCTTGTGTTATAGTCACATTTTAACATAGAGTTCATTTTATCAATATTCTGATTTGTGAAATCAAATTTAATGTCAACACAACATGTTCTTTCAGTTGTTTGAAATTTCACACATGAATTGACTTATTTTACTCAACTTATATATTTTTGGATTTGTTAAATATGTTGTTAAATATGTTTGTCTGATAATATGTGTTAATAAGTCATGTGTTTTTAAATAAGACGCAGAACACTTTTTGATAAATAAGGGATGGCCCACTTTACCTGAAAAGATATTTGTCTGGAGTGCATGACCTCAAAATGTTTATTGATATATTTCTTTGCAAATAACACTTTATGTGAACTGTATTCGAATTATATCTGGACCTTAAAGTTAACAAAAGTGAAAAAGAAAAGAAATATTACACGTTTTACAAAAAGTGGCCCACTTTACCTGAACTCACCCTATTTCATTTCAAGCTGGTTTAAGTTTAGTTTTTAGTTATCTATAATAACCCTACTATGAATTAAGTAAATAATGTATATATGTCTCATAGCGAATGCCAGCGGTTTGTGGCGTGGCTCCGGAGGGGACGGGGCCCATCCAGAGTGCCCTTGTGTCTCCGGGGCCCCTGCGGCCCCTGACCTTGCCCACATCTCCCATTACAGCGCCGCATTCAGATAAGCTCACTCCTTTTCTTGCAGCATCTCTTCAATGTCAGGCCTGAAATATTAAGTCATTAGGCGATATTAAAACAGTGCTGACAAACTAATTAACAGAAGACATTATACGGGATGGGCTCGATTAATCCGCTTTAATTGCTCTTTTAAATGGAGGCCCCAATTAAAATGAATAAAGATTTAGCGGTGATCACACAGAAGCGCTGTCTGAAGGGCAGGCAGAAGTCAGGTGTCATTGCAGCATTATTAAACCATCCGCAAAACCTATAAACAGTGTTGGGCTAGTTACTCAAAAAAATCTAATATAGTACTCATTACCAGTTACTCCTTTCAAAAGTAATATTATTACTTTACTTAGCCTGTTACTTTCTAGCAACAGTAATTAGTTGCACTAGGCTACTATGACTTTTCTTTCATGGCCCACATAAGTTGCATACACTCTAAAAAAATGCGATTAATATTAACGTTTAAGTAAGTAAGTGTAATTTTCATGTGTAGCTTGAAGCTAACTGTAGCTCTAATTTCTCTGTTATACCCATATATGATTATATTTAATCATGTATTTTATCAAAATAAATCATATAATTCATGAGAAAATGTTGCATTCTCCAAAAAGATTTTATACTATTTATATCAGGATCAGAGTAAAGTAACGCCACAACTAACACTTCAGTGTTCAGATCATATTTTCTCCTGACATAATCAATATAATGGCAATATTTCCATCCGCTGAACATAAGCTTTTTCATATTCCATATACCTGCTGCACCGGCGACTTCATGTGCCTGTGCAAATTGTGAAAATTATGAAAAATAAATCTAGGAATTATTAGATTGTTGGACTTTAAGTCAGTAGGGCTTGTGGCATCGAAGTCACTAGCTGTTTTATGGATAGTAACTGTAATATTATTACTGAAATCTTACTAGTAATTAGTTACACTACTAGTAATATTATTACTGTAACTAGTTACTGCCCAACACTGGTTATAAATAAAACAAAGATTATTGAGAGTAAAGTCTGCAAAAAAAAATCTTTATACTTACATTTTTGTGCAATATCACTTAATGGTAACGTTGTTTGCCGTTTCTTTGTATTTTTCTGTGAAGTGTACTATCAGTGTCTGAGTTCAAATTGTAGGTGATCCTGATGCTGCAGTGACATTACAATCAAATCCTATTCAAGTGTTTCCCTCTTGTGGCCAAAGCTATGAAGCACAAGACCAGAGTTGCACTTGTATTGGTTTGTGTGTTTTGTATTTGCCAAAAATATATATAAAATAAATTTAGTTTCAACCTTCATAGCATAATATATTTCTAAATGTATTTCAGGGGCAAGAAAATGCATTTCAAGTCTTACAATAACCTACATTTAGGCTAGATTCAACTGTAGATCAAAGATGGATCTTTATTTTAAATGGCCAAAGGTAGATTTATTGTGATTTAATAATGGTTTATATTTTCGTACATTGCAATATTGAATTTTTTGGAGTGTTTTAAATTATGTTCCTTGCTGAAGTTTTTTTTTTTTTTTTTTTTTTACAAAATTGTTACATGTTCACACGTGTTTTAGACAACAAATTAAGTTTTTAAAAATGGACAAAATATATATTGTTAGAAAATATATATTTACGTAAATATATTTTTAAACATATTTTAGAAAATATATTTTTGGGCTTTTTTTTTGGTGTGTGTATTTTTGAAAATATATTTTGAACGTGCAAATATATTTTCAAAAATATACAAAAAATAACCAAAAATTGTATTCATAGAAAATATATTTACATAAATGTATGTTAGCAAATATATATTTTTGGCCTCTTTTTTTGTGTATATTAATATATATTATATATTTTATTTTATTTTTTGCTGTCATCATCATATATGGAAAATCACGAAAAAGAGCTGATCGAATGCTCCTTAATATATATATCAAAACAATATTTAATGTCAGTTCTATTCCATAATTATAGACATTTACAGGTGAAGAGAAACATCATACAGTGTATGGTTTTATGGCATATATGTTGAAATGTGAAGTTTTATACTATACAATTATTTGAAACTCATAATTTTTCTACTTTGAAAAAGGAAAACAAGCTTATTTAATGAAAGAAATGTATTATGAATATACCAGGCGTTTCTTGTTTGTTTTCTTTATAATATTGTTTCAATTGATAATGATTTTACAGGTCTTTGGCTCTGTCCTCAATATCATGTTTTTGTTTGTTTTTTAAATACACTAACAGAAGCCAGTTCCCTCACTTGCAGGAAGTGACGTCATTTTGGAGGGAAATCAGCAGCACAAGCATCGGTAAGTGTTCATGGATTTGATGGATTCTGTGATTTTTCTTGTTTTATTATATGACACAGCTCAGGTTGAGCTTTAAGTTGTCTTCCTTTTCTTCCTTTGGTCATTTTATTGGGTTTTTGTCACTTTTATTAGTTGTTTTTTTATATATATATCAATACAGTTTTTATGTAATTATTTTTATTTTGTTTCAGTTTTAGTTATTTTAGCGCATCAATTAAACTAAATGAAAATTAATCCACTTAACATTTTTGTCCACTCAACGTTTACTTTTTATGGGTTTAGCTTCAGTTTATTAACTCAGAACCAGACCTGATGCAACTCATGTTGTTCTTTATGTGCACATGAAATAAATAACTGATGTCTATAAATCCATAATTGTACTGTGCTCAGTTATTAGCTTGGCAGATCTTCCTTTCATTGTTGATGAGAACAAGAGTGTCTGCTGAACTCATCATTACAGTCATCAGACAAACGTCTTGCAGTTCACAAAAAACTCACAGCAAATTAATGTAAGAGACACCTCGACACAACTGTGTGCGTTTTAATTGGAAACACAAATCAATTAATGTGTATTGATCTAATTGGAAGAGAACACTGCTTAAATAATTACTACCGTTTGTGTTTTGTACTCTTCCTCGCAAACCAATTAAACTAATGTTTTAATTTCTTTAATTTTATCATTTCAGAAGTAATTGCTGCTTGAGTGCCTCGCAGGGCTTACAGTATAATGTGTTCCACTGCCGATATGAATAAAACATCAGCATATTGGGTTCTTCTGAATGTGCACATACATTTCATATAGACCGGGGCTAGTTGTCACACTGATTTGACTCCAGTGAATATTTCTCGAGATGGGTTTGTTTTTGGAAGTCAGTTTCTGTATTTTTTCAGTATTTTTTTTCTGTATTCTCCATTTCTACCACGTTTTGTGTAGTTTAGACAATGTGTTTATGGGAAATTTAGTCAATATTGGATACAACCCAAAACACACCAGTTTGTGTCTATTAAACAATTAAATTAATCTGAATTATTCTGATGACTTTTTTCAGGAGTGTCTCAAAATGGTACATGCTGAATTTTGTGTGAAATGGCCTAGATTGAGTTCGAAAATGCATAAAAAGTCAAAGTGCTGGAAACATTTTCGTACACAACTGGACACACATATGGACATGTGTATTTAAATTAGCTTATTAAAGCATCGTCTTGTTGATTGATTGTCACCAAATATAGTACACAGCCACATGTACATATATGCTAAATTTCTTAACAGGCATTCATAATTCAAGTTATCAGCTGCTGAAATGTTGATGGCCTTTTTTGTGGAATTGTATGACTGATTTTTTTCATGGCTTGGTTTGCACTCATTCTGAAGAACATACACATCAAATTAAATTTTCCTTGATTGAACTGTTGCAATTATGACTGATTTTTTTGTTGTTGTATTTTGACGCAACTTGGCATGCATCCTTAGAATGATCTGTTTTTGATGTTGCATTGAGCAGATATTGGCCAAACTGATTCACTGGCTTGTATTTTCACAACGCTTTGCTAAATAAAAATTCCTTGGATAAATGTTTGTCATGAGGGTCTTGGGACGATGTGTGCCAAGTTTCATGCCAATTGAACCAACAGCCTATATGGAGGACGAAAAAGTGTTTTTCAGTTTTTTTGGGGGGATTAAAATGGATTACAAATATTCCAGTGGTAAACTAAAAAAAATCTATAATGAATTCTTGTAGGGTTCAGAGGAAAAAATAATTGTGATTCTAGCCCTTATGGTTCCAGAGTTCTGAACTAAAATGCAAAAGTACGTAATATAGCGCCACCTAGTGTCTGACAGATGTGTGTGAGGGTGCCCGAGTAGTTTTTAGGATTTGGAAGCATTCCACCAATTTTGAGATCTTTACGACTTACGGTCTCTGTGGCGTCCAGGCAGAAAAAGAGTGATCCAATAGAGTTCCAGCACTTCTGGTTCTTGGACCCGTAATAACACGGTTAACAGCACATACAATAAACAGCAGTAAAGCAGCACCAATGCATGCTGGAAAATGGATCCTGAGGTCTAAAATGAGCAAACAGAACAGAAAAGACACAGCCCCAGTGTTCCCTACTAGCATTTTCAGGACGATTAATAGATGTTTAATATGGAAGCAAATAGGTAGCAAAATTAATTTTGAAATGTAGTATGCAAAATGGTAATGTATTTCTGTATTTAAATTGACATTTTCCCATACATACTATATGTGCAACGTTTAGCTCAGAATGCATTCTGAAATTCTCACAGCGTTTTGCTACAATTATCACGCGGTACTATGATGAAAATGCAATCCCAAGTGTCCTACCCGTAAGTCTAAATGCATTTAGGAAAAACAGCATTTAAATGATGATTTTGCTTGGACGCGTTAAACATATCTAATCAGTTTGGGTAATACCTTTTCATTTTAATTTTGCAACTTATAAAGTGTTAAAATATGTTTTAAATTTACATATTAAAACTAGTGTAGGAAATGGCAAGTGTATCTTTTTCAATTTCATTTACATTTTGCGCTAAACGTTGCACATATGTGACTCTGGAGCACAAAAGCAGTCTTAAGTCGCTGGGGTATATTTGTAGCAATAGCCAACAATACATTGTATGGGTCAAAATTATACATTTTTCTTTTATGCCAAAAATCATTAGGATATTAAGTAAAGATCATGTTCCATGAAGATATTTTGTAAATTTCCTACTGTAAATATATTAAAACTTAATTTTTGATTAGTAATATGCATCGCTAAGAACTTCATTTGAACAACTTTAAAGATGATTTTCTCAATATTTAGATTTGTTTGCACCCTCAGATTCCAGATTTTCAAATAGTTGTATCTCAGCCAAATATTGTCCTATCCTAACAAACCATACATCAATGGAAAGCTTATTTATTCATGTATAAATCTAAATTCCGAAAAATTGACCCTTATGACTGGTTTTGTGGTCCAGGGTCACATATGTATGGGAAAGTGTAAATTTAAATACAGAAATGCATTTGCATATTACATTTTGTAAGTTTATTACTAGAACACCTCAAATCTACATAACAGATAGTGAAGGCAGTTTAGTGCACCAGAACCAGCGAGACGCAGACGCAGATGCAGACAGATGCATCAGGCAGCAGTGATGAGTCGACTGAGGAAGAGCAGCTGCGCGGCTGGAATTCTGCAGCGGCTGCAGATCTCTGCTATGAGGTCATGGTGCACATTACTCATGAGGAGAGAATGCATTGTTGTTGTTTTTAAGACACGGTTGGTGCGAGAGCTCGCGTGTCCCTCACAATGAATGCGGCCTTAGAAATGTGCCTTGAATTGGCCACAGGAAACAATGAGTGCGGCATACTTTCCTGCGCTGCCTTTATATCGTGGATTAGTTCCACCTTAGTGTCCTGGATTCAGGGAAAGATGTTTTCAATGGAGCTTTGCGCACTTACATGGGGGGAGTCCAGTTAGCAGACCAGGAAAACAAGGGTAAATGAGGCCTAGTTCATCCGAAAATGGAAACGGTGTCATTGTGCCAAACACGCATGCTGCTGTTTGATGTGTAAAACACAGAATCGTATGTGCGTATGTGCACAGTTTTGGTTTGAAAATGATTAATGAAGCCGTCAGATTCAAAGGTTTATATGACTAGTATTTTCCTTTTTAGTATCTACACCACCCATTTCAATCTGATTGAAATTTGGTTTGGATCAAGCTCAACTGGATCATTAGAGGCATTTTATTTTACATGAAGATTTTTCAGTGGTCAATTCGATTATTAACAGATTATTAGGGTGCATGTACTGTAAATGTTGCACCATTTTTTAATCTGAATCTTTTTGCATTTCTTTTTGTTACATTTTTACAGCATACGGATTTGGATTGTGATAAGACTGAGGAAATAGTGACAGAATTGTATTTTATTAATTTTTTTGTAAATTATTTCTTTATGTTTAAAGAAAGTAAATATATCTGAACCATAAAAACATACAATATAAAACTGCTACAATATGAATCTTTTATTACTAAATGGAAAACCACACACTGCTAGATATAATGATAAATAATAGTATGCAAACTAATGTGCATGATAAATAAGTATATTGTCCAAATTTGAGAGAACTGCTTCTACATGCAATATAATGTTTTTATCTGTAAACGTCAATATTTCACTTATTATACAGCTAAATTATACTTATTTACACCTTTTTTTTAAATCATTATTACAGATGTTTCATGAGACACCCCACATCGGAAACCCAACAGACAAATCCACATTAAAACACAAATCATAACACATCTGAACAAAAAACACAGCACACATTCGTCTACAGTGGCATTATGAAATCAAAATATATTACATTAAAACCCAAAATCCAAACTATTAATAAACAAGCCTATTCCAAAGACAACATGAAACAAACCTTGCATTTCAGTCAACAGCAAAATATTCACTTATAAAAAGGAACATTTATGATTGATGCTTATGATAAATAAACGGCATGTGTCCACACATGAAGCGTCCTGTAGGTGGCGCTCTCTGTTTACAGGTAGGAAGGTGATTTGAAATCCTCGGGAACGTCGCTGTCCAGTTTGCAGATGACTTTGTAGATGGCTTTCTTCCAGGAGGGGTCCGAGTCTTTGGAGAGGGAAATGGCACTAAAGAACTCCTGAAGAGTGACTTCAGCGACCTCCAGGAACCTGTCTGGAACCTGACGGACATTTACAGCACACATCAATGACTGAAGCACTACATACAGCCATAATTAGTAACCTGTTAGTAACATTAGTAACATAATTAAACCTGCTATAGTGAGCGGTGTGGTGCCGGACACGTTCGGTTTATTGTGGCCAAGAGACATTTAACTCGAGATATTAACTCATCCCCTAGGATTATTTAAATATTAACATTTTATTTTGAATGAAGAATATTAATATATGCATTTAGCAGAATGAAGAATATCATAAAAACAGTGAAACTTCATGAATATAACTATTATTGCACCCGTCTCCAAGACAGCATGGAATTTAAATAATTTGTTATTATCAATATTTGTTGAAGGAATAGCCTTCACCTTCAGGTGGCGATAAATGAGCGTCTGTTTTACGTATTAGTAAGTTATTAAAGTTGAGGATTTGCAGCTCGACTTGGACTTGCCCGTCTTGACTCGGGACTTGACTTGACATCCTAGCAACAACCTAAAATGCCTTAGCAACCATCCAAAACACACTAGTCTTGAAGCCAGCTAACAACACCTTAGTAACCACCCAGAATGCCCTGACAACCACTCCAAAGCGGCATGCAAGCACCTAGCAACCACCCAGAAACCCCTAGCAACAACCTAAAATGCTTTAACAACCACCCAGAACACATTAGTTTAGAAACCACCTAACTCTGCATTAGCTATCACTCAGAATGCCCTAGCAACCACCCAGAATACCCTAGCAACCACCTAACAACCACCTATAATACACTAGCCTAGAAACCACCTAACAATGTCTTAGCAACTACCCAGAATGCCATATAAACCACTTAGAACACAATAGCAACAGCCTAACAAACACCCAGAACACACTAGCCTAGTAACCACATAACAATGCCTTAGCAATTAACCAGAACACCCTAGCAACAACAAACCTAGAAACCACCCAACAACACCTTAGTGACCACCTAGAATGCCCTAGCAACCACCTAACGACCACCCAGAACACACTAACCATTCTGTCTCCATTCTGTCACCGATGGAGTTTAGGTTCCTTGCCGCTGTCGCCTCTGGCTTGCTTAGTTGGGGACACTTAATTTCCAGCGATATCGTCGACTTGATTGCACAGATACTATTTAAACTGAACTGAGCTGGATGATGACATCACTGAATTCAATGATGAACTGCCTTTAACTGAAAATTGAGTGTTTACTATTGTCCTTTTGCATTATTGACACTCTATTTTCCTATGTAATGCTGTAAAGTTGCTTTGACAATCTGTATTGTTAAAAGCGCTATATAAATAAAGGTGACTTGACTTGACTTGACTTGACTAACCTAGAAACCACCTAACAACCACCCAGAACACACTAGCCTAGAAAACACCTTAGTAACCACCTAGAATGCCCTAGCAACCACCTAACATCCACCCAGTACACACTAGACTAGAAACCAACTAACAACACCATAGTAACCACCCAGAATGCCCTAGCAACAACCTTAAATGCTTTAACAACCACCCAGAACACATTAGTTTAGAAACCACCAAACTCTGCATTAGCAATCACTCAGTCAACCTAGAAAGTCCTAGCAACCACCTAACAATCACCCATAACACACTAGCCTAGAAACCACCTAACAACACCTTAGTTACCACCTAGAATGCCCTAACAACCACCCAGAACACGCTAACCTAGACACCACCTAACAACACTTTTGTAACCAGCTAGAATGCCCTAGCAACCACCTAACAACCACTCAAACACACTAGCCTAGACACCACCTAACAACACCTTTGTAACGAGCTAGAATGCCCTAGCAACCACCTAACAACCACTCAAACACACTAGCCTAGACACCACCTAACAACACCTTAGTTACCACCTAGAATGCCCTAACAACCACCCATAACACGCTAACCTAGACACCACCTAACAACACTTTTGTAACAAGCTAGAATGCCCTAGCAACCACCTAACAACCACTCAAACACACTAGCCTAGACACCACCTAACAACACCTTTGTAACCACCCAGAACACACTAGGGCTGTCAAAAAAAATTAGAATTTCGAATATTCGTCGAATTTAAAATAAAAATCCACATTCAAAAGCAAAAACGTTGCATTCGAATTTTAGGTGTGCATCAGGCAGCCTTATCAGTGGAGCAAGAAATGCGACGACGATGTAGGTGTCATTGCATTTGAATGCTTTTGTTAGCCTATCCAGTTGAACCCACTAGATGCCGCGCTGCTACGTTGTTCATACAAAATATTGCGGAAAAAGAGAACATCAATGCGGAGATAATGTTGTTTACGTCAAAACCAAAACCAAGCCGTTCACACAGAACGCATATTTATCACATTTTCTAGGGGGACATCTATCAGCGTTGCACTCGCGTCTCGCACAAGAGAGCGGCATGTTTAGAAAGCCATGTAAAATTAATGTAAGTTCAACTTTTTAAAAACATGTCTAAAGACGTTATGGCGGTTTTCCCCCATCCCACTGTATCTCATGTTTTTAAATGAAGAAAGTAGCCTAATCTTTGTGATTGGTTTTCGGTCCTTTGTATTAAACTATACATACATGCATGGTGCTGGGTTTTTTTGTAATTGTTTAAGCAACTTTATTAACTATATATAGTTTATAAACATTATTTTAAACATGCACTTTTTTCAAAGACAGTCATGTTATTTTATTACGCTTTGAAGAAACGTGCATAATATTTTGCTCGATGCGCCCTCTTGTGGCCTCAGGAGAGAAGCCAAAAGCTTTTTTCCCCCTAACTGAAATTACGCCTTTTAAATTAGAATATAATTCGAATTTTGATTATATTTAAGTGGAAAGTTCGAATTTAGTTTTTCAGTCATTTTGACAGCCCTAAAATGCAACAACGTCACTTACATCATTATCACTGCATCTCGCGCGCCACTGATGACGCTCCCTGATGCACACCTAACATTCAAATGCAAATGTTTA
>NW_015659915.1:724467-730936 GCF_001515625.1 Sinocyclocheilus rhinocerous | reverse complement strand
CCCCTAGCAACCACCTACCACCCACCCAAACACACTAGCCTAGACACCACCTAACAACACCTTTGTAACGAGCTAGAATGCCCTAGCAACCACCTAACAACCACTCAAACACACTAGCCTAGACACCACCTAACAACACCTTAGTTACCACCTAGAATGCCCTAACAACCACCCATAACACGCTAACCTAGACACCACCTAACAACACCTTTGTAACCAGCTAGAATGCCCCAGCAACCACCTCACAACCACTCAAACACACTAGCCTAGACACCACCTAACAACACCTTTGTAACCACCCAGAACACACTAGGGCTGTCAAAAAAAATTAGAATTTCGAATATTCGTCGAATTTAAAATAAAAATCCACATTCAAAAGCAAAAACGTTGCATTCGAATTTTAGGTGTGCATCAGGCAGCCTTATCAGTGGAGCAAGAAATGCGACGACGATGTAGGTGTCATTGCATTTGAATGCTTTTGTTAGCCTATCCAGTTGAACCCACTAGATGCCGCGCTGCTACGTTGTTCATACAAAATATTGCGGAAAAAGAGAACATCAATGCGGAGATAATGTTGTTTACGTCAAAACCGAAACCAAGCCGTTCACACAGAACGCTGTATATGGTTTATAAATATTATTTTAAACATTATGCACTTTTTTCAAAGATAGTCGTGTTATTTTATTATGCTTTGAAGAAACGTGCATAATATTTTGTTCGATGCGCCCTCTTGTGGCCTCAGGAGAGAAGCCAAAAGCTTTTTTTTCCCCCTAACTGAAATTATGCCTTTTAAATTCGAATATAATTTGAATATTGATAATATTTAAGTACAAAATTTGAATTTAGTTTTTCAGCCATTTTGACAGCCCTAGAACACACTAGCCTAGAAACCACCTACCAACACATAAGTAACCACCCAGAATGCCCTAGCAACCACCTAACAACCACCCAGAACACACAAGCCTAGAAAACACCTTAGTAACCAGCTAGAATGCCCTAGCAACCACCTAACAACCACCCAGAACACACTAGCCTAGAAACCACCTACCAACACCTTAGTAACCACCTAGAATGCCCTAGCAACCACCTAACAACCACCCAGAACACACTAGCCTAGAAACCACCTACCAACACCTTAGTAACCACCTAGAATGCCCTAGCAACCACCTAACAACCACCCAGAACACACTAGAGACACCGAACAACACCTTGTGTGATGGCAAGTTTGCCCGGTCAAGTCGTAATGGTCCCGTGTAGCAGCAGCTCAGCCTCAGAGACTGAGGTCAGTTTTGCAATCTGTGCATTTCCCTCCAGCGGCTGATAGAGTACAGCGATGTGAAGCATCACACGCACTTACTGCCCGAGTCAACACTGTCAGGCCCTTGATCTCGACGCAGCATCTTTAATGCTCTCGTTTTAAAGCGCAGCGCTTCTTTGTTCACAGTGGCAATAAAGCAAATACAGTGTCAGAATCATTAGGAGAGCGCTGTGGATGGACGCTTTGATTTTTTGCAGCCTGTTGCTTCGAACTTAACTGCTCGGAAAATGCATGAAAGGACCCGGTTCCCATCACAGGAATTCAGGCAGCGCTTCACACCCTTTGAAGGACCCGGCTCGGGTGTGAGAGTGGATCTATCCGCTGGCATTATTTCCCCAAGAGTAGCTCCGCTCACTGTTGACACGTTTGTTTCTCGTGCATCTCCAGACACAAAAGCGGGCCCTGGGAAAGGAATGTCTTGGTGCTGAGGTAAAGACAACTGTCTCCGCTCGTTCCCATCGGCCGGCCCGCCACTCTTGGGATTTCTGGCTTCTTTCGCATCAGTAGCAATCCAAACGGCAGTCAGGCGTGGCCTGGCCGTAATCTCAAGTTGTTTTAGCAGATGCTGCAGCTTCCTCTTCCCACAGTTTGATGCAGCAGAGCCGGGCTCTGGGATAATGGGGGTCTACAGCCAGGCAGCTACAGGTGCTGGTTTATGCTAGATTACCAGCTAAAATCCATCATAATGTGATGCTGGTTGAGAAGCCTTGTTGGGATCACCAACACACCAGCATGCCATGCTGCAGATCAGCATTCCTGACTTTTGCATGTTCATTTAAGCAACCAGGTCCAGTGCGAGTTAATCTCAATTGACAGCATTTATGGTTAATGTTGATTACTACACTGAATTAATTTTGGCTCATGCATACTTTTTTTAAAAAGCAAAAATCTATTTACAGTGAGGTACTAACAATTAAAGTAAAAGAGGCAAATATGTAAACATCAATATCCAGCTTATTTTTCCTGTAACAACCATTTGTAAATTGTATGGGCCTGGCTTCCGGTGTCATCCGCTTCAAGCTATATTGACCTGTACAGCTTGTTTTGCTGCTTTATATTGCAAACTGGTTTGTCTTGCCATATTATTGTAATGTATTATCTTAATTATGAACACACTGGTTTGTTGTGCAACCGTTTACTGTGCGTTGTTATTCTCCTCATTATTTCCCTACAGCGGCTAACGAACCAGAAGTCTCGCACATCCACAGAAAACGGCAATAGTATAGCCACAAAATGCACAAAGTATATATTGTTTTAGTGTGAAAAAAATAATTTACTAACCATTTCTGTAAAGTTATATCCAGTTTTACTACTATATGACTACTTAATGCCTGTAAACCCTGAAATAACCATGAAAATGATGATTTGAACAGCTTTAAGCGCAGGTTTCAACAGAATAATTAATTTTAAAATAATTAATGTGTGCTTGTTTTAAACTTAAACTCAGTTACTTGTAACCTCAGTTTTTGCTTTTTTTTAAAGAAATAATCAACATTATATCACAGAATATTCCATTAATTCAGGCTAATTTGATCACGCCAAGACTTGTAATTCTCTCAGATGTTTAACACATCTAACATCCATTCCACAGAAAGTCAAGGCAGTATATGCAGATTTTGACTGGGCCTGCCTACTTAGTTCTAGCAAACATGAATTATTATATTATATATATATATGACATTAACTATTGGCTCTGCTATATGGCGACTCATGTAGAGGTGTAAGTACCTGGAAGTCGTTGGCTTTGTTGTAGTGCATGTTGAGTGCGCGGAAGAGCTCGGACTCTCTGGTGACGGATACGTCTTTCACATCGTTAACGCCGTCTATGATGGCCTGACGAGCGAACTTCTCCATCTGGATGTAGAAGAACTCTCTGAAGTTACTGAACCACTTGATCAGCTGCGACGTGATGCAGCGATTGAACTGAAAACAGGGAAATATGAGAAAATGCACGAGTCAGATGAATGTTGATGTTAAAGAACAACAAAAACACCATCCATATGTTGATTCATACAGTCAAACCAAAAATTGTTCAGACAGCAGATATAATTGTTGATATTGTTTTTACTAGTGCGTGCAGGACACTATAGTTCATTTATGTAATTGAGATAGCAAAATAAAGTAAACTGTGACATATTAATCACAAAAAGTCTTCATACAGTGGACTGCCAGTAAAATTTCTACTAATTTCTAAACTATAGCGAATAAACTGTGATATAATGTGAGAAAGGTGTCTGAATAAATTTTAGTTTGACTGTGGGTTGAAGCTCATAACTGAGTAATTAATCCTTGGTGCAGAAATAATGCAGAACACCAACAACAACCTAGTGGTGCTAAAAAAGTAAACGTTTAGATTTTTCTTGTTCTTATTCTGGCAATGACGGTGCAAAGCATTTGCTTTCTAGACTATTTTCAGCAACACATGTCTGTTTAATCAGCTGTAGTCTTTCCCAGCTGATGTCTTGCACTTAGAATCACATCTATCCAAACAGCAGACGAGACTCTGTCGTCACATTAGCCCTGTTATTATAACTGCTCATCCGATAACACAGGGGGAAAGAGCTAAAACCTGCCCAAGGGCTCGAAGACGCTTCTTCACGCGGAGTGTGAGAAACAGCAGCGCGCGAGACGTCCTTCTGAGTGACTTCGGCTGACGGGAATGGAATCGGACACTGGGATTATCCCAGGCTTTGTCTGCTGTGACTTCCCACCGAAGGGTCGGCCCGTGACTCTCCTCACAGATCTCAGGGGCCACACAGGAGACCAGTGTCCACAGACCGCCTCGTGTGTCTTCTCCAGTCATCTTGATTTGCTGGGAGATTTTTCTCTGCTTTATTTGTGTATCATTTGCTTCCTTAAATGTCATGGATTTGTATCATACTATACTTTTATGCTACACTGTTGTGCACTAGGGACATACAGTGGTGGCCAAAATGCTAAAGAATGGTTTTAAGTCACTTATTTCTATCTTTTGCTGTAGTGTGTCAGTAGGAAATATCAGTTTGCATTTCCAAACATTCATTTAGCAATTAATTGTAATAATGCAGTGAGATATATGTTAGTGCTGCACACAGAGATCTGATCTGATCATCATCCGTCTGTCTGGAGTCACATGAAGAAACAGAACAAACTGAGACAGACTCGGTAAAAACAGAATTTACAGTATAATGCAGGATTTCATTGAATTTGGCAAAAAAAATACACTTAGTCAAATGATGATATAGTGTCATTTGTGAATATTGAACTGCTGTGTAAATGTGAATCTGCATGTTGTGCGTGTCTCAGTTTGCTCTACTGCACATATTAAAGCACATGTGATACTCGTCTGCGTCTCACTATATGAACACATTAACTTCATCATCATCATCACGTCACTAGCACTTCATCATTTCATTTGAGAAAACTATTGTCAGATACACACAGAAACTCTTCACGGCAAACCGCCAAAATAAATGTTCGGTTCGGTTCTCAAAGTACACTTTGATTTTTCAAAGTTGTAAATAAAATATTATCGAGGTATGTTTAACAAGAAAATGCTGTTTCAGTCTTCAAAAATTAATGTTTAATTTGTTTAATGTGCTATTTGCCATTTCTGAGTTAACATTCAGTGTTAACATTCATTTTTTCAGTGTAATAATAATAATAATAAAATTATTAAAGGTTTATTTTAAGGAATATCACACTTTCTCTTCCACATTTTAATTTTAATAGTAAAATATTTAAGAATTTTAATTTGACTGCATTTTTAATCACCAATTTTTATACCACTAATAATAATAATAATTTTACAAAAAGCGTTGTAGGGCCCTATAATCATGAAAATGTTAATAAATTATTAATTTGTTAAAGTTTTATAAATTCAATTAATTAGACATACTTTTTGAGTATTAAAATTAAATTAAATGTTAATTCATTTACGCAGTGATTCATTGACATTTTACAGATTTTAACTGCATTTTAATTAATTACATATAAAAGTCTAGTAGTTTTTACTGTGCTTCATGTACACTTAAAAAAGACAGTTTTCTAGAAAAAAAGGCTTCACCAGTAATTCGCGTTCAGACTTACAAGTTTTCTCAAGCTCAGTAATTCAGTCACAACCACACGTTGAGTTTCCTCTCACCAAATTATCGCTATGATGTGGTTTAGTGATATTTACTGTCTAACCTAATTTACTAGTAACTTAGGTCACTTTCAAAAATGAAAACTTTTACAAATGTAAGCTTCTTCAATTATGTGCAATGTATTGCAAGACACACAGAAACTAAGTGAACCATAATGCTATATAATATATAATGTAGCGCTTAAGGTTTTGGCTTAGGGTTAGTAATTATAAAAAATTAATGGTACTTAGCAAGTGCATATTTAAGATAAGTGACCCTGGAGCACAAACACTAGTACTTGAAAGTTAATGTAATACAAAAAAAAAAAAAAAAAGATTAAACTTTTTTGTTGTTGTTGTTGTTTTAAGCACAGTGTTTCCTGACACTGGGCCTTAAACTGACTCTACATATTCAGCAGGGACTCATGAAATAACACGCAAGCGCTCAGTTGCACCAGAGTTTTGCTGTTGTGTCGACTCATCACAACACTTGTGCCTCAGGACTGGTTACACACTCACAGGATGCGCGTGTTGTTGTAGGGCCTCAGTATCCGCGGCTCAGCGCTCTGCTATTGTGTGTGCTGAAAGCTGGCGAGCTGAAGGGTTAACGCTGAATAGAGGAGGTTGTGCTCCTCTCCGCCGCCTCTTTTGTCTCCTTTTGCTGACTTGAGAAACTCCTCTTTTAACTTTGTCAAAGTTAAACCAGCAATTCAGGAATTGCCACCCCAACATTCAGGAATATTTGCTCAAGCGTCTAATTTTGTGTTAATATTCTATTTAGTTTTTTTGCCAAAGCAACAGAATGCATATTTCTAATTCACACGTAACAAATCCATTACAATTCAAAGTGATTTCCAAAGCAATACTCTTATTAACGCGTAACTTATCAATAGGGTAAATATTATAATATTATTTATTATTCTTAAATAACATTAATCATATTTAATTATTTATTATTATTATTTACAAATATTATTTATCCAAATAATCAGGTAGACATTGATGTGACTCCTGATTGTAACTGTTTATTAGAAATAAAAAAAAAATAA
>NW_015659915.1:721404-724404 GCF_001515625.1 Sinocyclocheilus rhinocerous | reverse complement strand
ACTTGTGCCTCAGGACTGGTTACTCACTCACAGGATGCGCGTGTTGTTGTAGGGCCTCAGTATCCGCGGCTCAGCGCTCTGCTATTGTGTGTGCTGAAAGCTGGCGAGCTGAAGGGTTAACGCTGAATAGAGGAGGTTGTGCTCCTCTCCGCCGCCTCTTTTGTCTCCTTTTGCTGACTTGAGAAACTCCTCTTTTAACTTTGTCAAAGTTAAACCAGCAATTCAGGAATTGCCACACCAACATTCAGGAATATTTGCTCAAGCGTCTTTTGGCATAAAAGAAAAATCGATAATTTTGACCCATACAATGTCTTATTAATGCATAACTGATTAACTGCGTAAACATTATCTTATTTATTGTTCTTAATTATTTTCAAATATTATTTATCCTAATAATCAGGTAGATCTGACTCCTGATCGTAACTGTTTATTAGGATAAAAAAATATTTGTGAATAATAATAAATAAGAAAATTAATATTTAAAAATATTAATATTATTTAAGCATAACAAATATTAAATGAATAATAAAATTAGAATATTTAGTTGTTTACAAATATCATTTATCCTAATAATCAGGCAGACGTTAAAAAGATTTTTGGTTTGACTCCTGATTGTAACTTATTATTAGGATAAAAAAATATTTGTAAATAATAATGAAAAGAAATATTTAAAAATTATTAATATTATTTAAGCATAATACATACAATTAGAATATTTATCAAATTAAACAGATTGTCCTATTAAAAGATTGTTTTTGCTCTAAAGATCACTTTGAATCACGATGGTTGTTCAGTGTTGGCAGAAACACACGAGTTATAAAAGTATCTACAATAAACAGACCTATAATTGCCCTACCTGTGTATGAAAGATCAGAATTAGCATTAACAGAGGCATTAATCTGGTACCTTGACATCAGGGAAAAAGTTCTTGAGCAGATTCGAGCTGGGGTAGCGTGTGTAGAAGAACATCAGCTTGGCTTTCTTCAGATGGTTTGGGGTCAGACCTTCCTGGATGTGAGGAGAGTTAAGGCCTCAAAAACCTCACCGTACACGCTTCTCTTTGAAGATCTGGCAAACATGACACAGCGATCAAAGCCGGCTTACCTTTCATGTATAACTCACAGAGCTCAATTCACATGCATTTTTAACAATCAAACAGCATTAGCACGTCCCCAGACAAATAAGCATCATGTCCTATTCATCGGTCCAAATGAACAGCTCTGTATTGACCAGAGAGTCAATTAAGACACGACAGCATGTGCTAACTAGAAAAAGAGCCCGACAAATTAGATTAAGGACTTCAGTTAGTTTGCTCCATGTATCTGTCCGTAGCTGCGAAACACGGAGATGAAATTTTCTCGGCGAGGATCAGCTTACGCCCTTTATTTCCGAAGAGACGAGTTTCTGTCTTAAAACAGAGCCACAGTTTGCGAGTTCACAAGCAAATAATGCACGCTTCTCCACATTGATTGCATCTGTGCAGTGTTGCTTCTTAATGAAGCACAGACCGCTGCTATTATTAACCCATCGTTCTGAATGAGACAATCTGCCTCAAAAAATCATATTATATAAATCTAATGATGTTTAAAAGCCAAGCTTTCTGCATGCTGCGATATTTTCGTCACATATGTATATGACACTCTGAGCATTGATGATGGTGTATAATGACGGCTGAGAGCTTGCTGTTCACAAACAACCAAAAGTGACCTCTCTCATCCACTCCAATCACATCGAGAGTGCAGAAACATATCCCGCACCTTTTCAAGTCTGAGCGGGGGGGGAAAAAATATCAGAGAATTTCCAGAAGAGAAACTGTTGCTTTTTCTGCCTTTGAAAATTGGCTTTTGTTCCTAACAATTCTTATCAAAGCCTTGTATTCCTTTTTATTTGTCTTTTCCTGGACTTAAAGTCATTACCGAGCCCAGATTAAAGAAGATGCTACAATTTTCTTTGGGGTTACCGAGATCAAAGCAAAAATTCTCCTTGAAGTCTGCGTGAGTGGAACTGCTCACCGCTGCACTCAACTCAACGATTGTTCGCCGAGCTCGAGAGCTGGTGGTTTGTTCAGCAATATCTCAATGTTAACTACTATATATTAAATAAAAACAGTCAACTAAACAAAGAGGGGGATTTTTCAAAAGCAGCTGAAGCTAAACAAAGAACATAATCCATAGATAAAAACGCCTTCCTGTGCATTCGCATGCAAAAAATCTTTACGATACTGTAGCTACAGAAGAGAAAAATCACTAAATGAAGATTAAATCGAGACGTTTCTCCTCGTGTTTCTGATGAAAAGGGATCTCGACAGTGTTTCAAACGGCTTGCCAGGTTATTAAAGACTGAAATATGAAACATTTCTCAAACACTTCTCATGCTCACACTGTATGACAACTCTGAGTCATTTTTGACTATTTTTATAGAAACACTTAACATTAGTGAACTAAATGAGTTAACATGAACTATCAATGAACAATACTTCTACAACATTTATTAATCATGTTCATTTTTAACATTTACTAATATGTTTTCAAATGAGACGTTGTATGTTTTTTAACATTAGTTAATGCGCTATGAACAAACAAACATTAAATGTGTCATGTATTCACTATTTTATCATTTATAAATGCTTTAAACAATATGTTGTTCATTGTTAGTTTATGTTAGTTAATGCATTAACTAACCTGTAGTGTTACCATTTTTTATTTTTACTAATGAATTTCAGAATTAATATCTGAGAAAAAACACTACAAAAAACTAAGAACTCTTATGAGATATAGAAGAGCAACTTCTGAGCAATACAATTTTCCTCTTGTACTTTCAAATCATGTGACAGAGATATAATTTTTCTCAATCATTTTTGACATTTATTGGTATTAAAGGGACAGTTCACCCTAATATATGACTTACGTTCTTTCTTCCGAGCGACACCAAAAAGAAGATATTTCTTACGATATTACTACAATATTCTAAGATATCACTTCCACTGTATAGACCAAAAAA
>NW_015659915.1:717637-720896 GCF_001515625.1 Sinocyclocheilus rhinocerous | reverse complement strand
CTAATGATGTTTAAAAGCCAAACTTTCTGCATGCTGCGATATTTTCGTCACATATGTATATGACACTCTGAGCATTGATGATGGTGTATAATGACGGCTGAGAGCTTGCTGTTCACAAACAACCAAAAGTGACCTCTCTCATCCACTCCAATCACATCGAGAGTGCAGAAACATATCCCGCACCTTTTCAAGTCTGAGCGGGGGGGGAAAAAATATCAGAGAATTTCCAGAAGAGAAACTGTTGCTTTTTCTGCCTTTGAAAATTGGCTTTTGTTCCTAACAATTCTTATCAAAGCCTTGTATTCCTTTTTATTTGTCTTTTCCTGGACTTAAAGTCATTACCGAGCCCAGATTAAAGAAGATGCTACAATTTTCTTTGGGGTTACCGAGATCAAAGCAAAAATTCTCCTTGAAGTCTGCGTGAGTGGAACTGCTCACCGCTGCACTCAACTCAACGATTGTTCGCCGAGCTCGAGAGCTGGTGGTTTGTTCAGCAATATCTCAATGTTAACTACTATATATTAAATAAAAACAGTCAACTAAACAAAGAGGGGGATTTTTCAAAAGCAGCTGAAGCTAAACAAAGAACATAATCCATAGATAAAAACGCCTTCCTGTGCATTCGCATGCAAAAAATCTTTACGATACTGTAGCTACAGAAGAGAAAAATCACTAAATGAAGATTAAATCGAGACGTTTCTCCTCGTGTTTCTGATGAAAAGGGATCTCGACAGTGTTCTGCACTATGAAACATTTCTCAAACACTTCTCATCCCTCGATCAAATGATCTGAGCTGCTCTGCACTCATTTATAACTCTATAATCACTCTGTATGACGACTCTGACAACATTAGTGAACTAAACGAGTTAACGTGAACCATCAGTGAACAATACTTCTACAGCATTTATTCATCTTAATTTTGACATTTACTTTTATGTTTTCAAATGAGACGCTGGATGCGTTAATGCACTGTGAACTAACACAAACAAACAAACAATGCATGCATTTCTATTTGCTTGCATTAACCGATATTAATAAATCCTTTAAAAATAGTTTGTTCATTGTTAGTTAATGCATTAAGTGTTACCATTTTTATTTTTACTAATGAATTTCAGAATAAATATCTGAGGAAAAAAACATACTGAGATATGAAAGAGCCACCTCTGAGCAATACAATTTTCCTCTTCAATTTAGTTGAATTGTTTTTAATCTTTTTTGTGGTGTTTTGGTATTAAAGGGCAGTTCACCCTAATACAGTATATGACTTTCTTTCTTCTGAGCCACACCGAAGAGATGATATTTATTAAAATGGCATTACGATATTCTAAGATATTACTTCCACAGACTAAAAACACTGAAACATTTCTCGTAATAGCATCTTCTATGTTCCTCAGAAGGAAAAAGGGTCACACTATAGTTTGGAGACCATTTCTCACTATTAACTATCTATAAACTATGACTTTTGCCTCAATAAACTGCTTATGAATAGTTAGTAAGGTAGTTTAGGTATGGGGTGGATTAAGGGATCTAAAATATGGTCACGCAGAATAAGGCATTAATATGTGCTTTATACAATAAGTACTAATATACAGCCAATATGTGTGCGTGACCATACAATGCATTGTTGGCTATTGCTACAAATATACCCCAGCGACTTAACACTGCTTTTGTGCTCCAGGGTCACATATGCATTCTAATAAGCAGCTAGTTAATAACGAGAAATTGACCATTAAATAAAGTGTCACTAGAAAAAGTCCTACAGGTTTGGAACCACGTGAGTAAATTATAACAGCATGATCGTTTTTGGATGCAATATCTCTTTAAAGTGCTAGAGACGGAGCGTTCAAAGGATATATTGAGCGACATGAAGGAGCTCCTCTCAGCCATGCTCTGCAGATCTCCACACTCCATCTTGATGTGAGGAAGGCAGAGCGCGTCCACCGACACCAGTCCAGTCTGGTGCTGACCCAGATGCCCCGAGCTCAGCTTGGACCTCATGGCCAGGCTTTCCCACGGACGCTCCACTGAGTCCGGCGAGGACCTCTCCAGACAGAAGGTGGAGTGAGGGCCGTACTTCAGCAGGTGCTCCAGGATCTGGCTGTCGTGCAGAGGAGCGCTGTAGCCCATCTGGAAAGGCGTCTGGTGCAGCGGGAAAGGTCTCTTCACAGCCTGGCTCAGAGAAGGTTTACGGACCACTAGGGACAAGGCTTCGGTCTGGTGCTCCGGGCCGTGGCTCTCAAAGCAATGCCTGCTATTGACGTTTTCCTCAGAATCCGACAGATCCGAAGGGGAGTCCTCTGGGATCCGCTTCTCGGTTTCCGAGCAGTCCGGACTGTGGCATGGGGATGACTGGTTCAGAAGACTCGTGGAGAGCTTCTTGAAGACCGTATCGACGCTTTCGCTCACAGTCCTGGTCAGCTCGCATTTGAGAGTCTCTTTGAGGTTCTTCATCGCCCTGTCGGAGCCGAAACCGCCAGGTTCCACTTTGACTCGGTCTTTGTGTCCACCGTCCAGCCTCAGACTTGAGAGCTCTGACCTCGCATCTTCCCGTTCCTCGCTCTCCGAGTAATTCTGGTCGTGCACGTGCGAGATCTTCTCCTGGAGCTGATGCAGGAGACGCTGCATGCTTTGGAGCTGCTCCTTGAGTTTGTGGCACTCCTCGTCTTTGCTGGTCTTTGGTTCCTGGTGCTGGGGGAGCCTCTGCTTGCGTTTGTTCTCCTTCAGGAGGTCTCTTCTACAGCGGACGGCTTCGCACTCGCTTTCCGCTTCTCCGTCGGCATTGGGCGAAGCAGCCATGCCTCGTATGATGTTCTCCACCCGGGCGCGTTTGGCTTGGAGGTGCTCGCTCACAGACAGATCCTCGTCTTTGAAGGACAGGCAGCTCTGCTCCTCTCGAGCAAAATCATCGGCGCTGTTGGACTCGGGATCGAAGCCGCTGGCGTTTGCGGAGGGCAGGTAAAGGAGGCTGTTGTCCAGCGAGGTCAGTTTATTGTGAATGGTTTTCCGCAGGAGGTGAGATATGATGGAGCCGCTGTGGTAGGACGCCAGAGGCTCGTCAAACGCGCTTCTGCGGAAACAAGGGAGCAAGTGCTCGGCTTTGCTGCCGTCCATGCTGTGTTCAGACGGGCTCAGGTTCATGGTGTTCGCAGGCTGCAGTTGCTGGACTTTCCAGACACAATAATGAGCCTCAGAAGTGCGTGATCTGTAATACTTTGTAAAAAAAAAAAAATAAAAGAAATAAATTAGGCATTAGAATAAC
>NW_015659915.1:713751-716070 GCF_001515625.1 Sinocyclocheilus rhinocerous | reverse complement strand
CCGCTTCTCGCGCTTCTCGGTTTCCGAGCAGTCCGGACTGTGGCATGGGGATGACTGGTTCAGAAGACTCTTCTTGAAGACGCACTTGAGAGTCTCTTTGAGGTTCTTCATCGCCCTGTCGGAGCCGAAACCACCGGGTTCCACTTTGACTCGGTCTTTGTATCCACCATCCAGCCTCAGACTCGAGAGCTCTGACCTCGCATCTTCCCGTTCCTCGCTCTCCGAGTAATTCTGGTCGTGCACGTGCGAGATCTTCTCCTGGAGCTGATGCAGGAGACGCTGCATGCTTTGGAGCTGCTCCTTGAGTTTGTGGCACTCCTCGTCTTTGCTGGTCTTTGGTTCCTGGTGCTGGGGGAGCCTCTGCTTGCGTTTGTTCTCCTTCAGGAGGTCTCTTCTACAGCGGACGGCTTCGCACTCGCTCTCCGCTTCTCCGTCGGCGTTGGGCGAAGCAGCCATGCCTCGTATGATGTTCTCCACCCGGGCGCGTTTGGCTTGGAGGTGCTCGCTCACAGACAGATCCTCGTCTTTGAAGGACAGGCAGCTCTGCTCCTCTCGAGCAAAATCATCGGCGCTGTTGGACTCGGGATCGAAGCCGCTGGCGTTTGCGGAGGGCAGGTAAAGGAGGCTGTTGTCCAGCGAGGTCAGTTTATTGTGAATGGTTTTCCGCAGGAGGTGAGATATGATGGAGCCGCTGTGGTAGGACGCCAGAGGCTCGTCAAACGCGCTTCTGCGGAAACAAGGGAGCAAGTGCTCGGCTTTGCTGCCGTCCATGCTGTGTTCAGACGGGCTCAGGTTCATGGTGTTCGCAGGCTGCAGTTGCTGGACTTTCCAGACACAATAATGAGCCTCAGAAGTGCGTGATCTGTAATACTTTGTAAAAAAAAAAAAATAACAGAAATAAATTAGGCATTAGAATAACTGTGCATTAAGCCTTCATATGCAGCTCCTACATTACATAAACAGTATTATACTTACCCATAAATGCAATACTTTGTAAAAGAAAATCTGAAATAAAATACATTACAATATCATTGCATTACGATTACTCTGCATTAAGCCCTCATATGTAGGTCCTACATTATTATAAACTGTATTACACTCTTATCCATAAATATATGCAAGATCAATGGCGCACAAAAAAATTTCATATTCAAACATATATTCATATTCATTCAGTGTTTTGTTTATTATATATTAAAATAATCCTGTTTAACATGTTATGATTTCTCTACAAACAGATCAAACAGAGAAATTATATAAAAGATTTCAAAAGAAAAAACAAGTAACTAAAAATACAGAAGCAAACAAAAAAACGAAATGTATTTTTTAATATATATATATATATATTTCACGAAACACGTTTCATTCGTTTTCAGTTTCACCTTCTTGTGACATTAATACACTTGTTTTTTTCTAATGCTCTCTGTATATTTATATTAATCTGAATATATATATCTATATGCTTTCGCACTCTCTTCATACTTTTAACGTAAATGTTCAATGTAAAAATGAATATGAAACATACTTACATATTTGAGTACGTGTCTTCTGTCTGTCGTTTCATATGTTTATACTTTTCATATTAGTATTATAATGAAGAATGACACCGTTCATATATCAAAGATTTGTTTTCCCCCCGAAAGAGCTGAGACAATAAAAGCGTCAGATTGATGAGAGACACTTCAGCAGGTGATGAGAGCTTTACCTGTTGCTCTGGAGACGCTTGACTGACAGTGTGTGCTCGGCGCGCGCTCTCCTCTCGCTGCACGCAGGTGGGCGTGGCTGAGCCGCCCTAAATCAACACACCAGCCAATCAGAAACGGCACACAACTGTCCATCAATAACTAGAAAGAGCGCCTCCTGATTTTAAAGTCGTTTCGTGAATTTTACTTGGAGCCTTTCGCTTTTGGAGAATTTCATATACAGAAAAGAAAATTTGGCATATCTATATCATATTTCACAAAGTCTAAATAAGTTTGTTCTGTTTATTATGTATTTTAAATATAAAAATCTACTATTTTGTAGCTCAGTATAATTGAATAGGCTACTAGAAATTAAAAATGCTGTCACGTACTTATTTAAGTCATGTATTTGTTTTATCCTATTTTCGTCAATTTAGGTGTTTTGTTAATTATCATTGCTGGAGCAGCTGAAATTATAGGCTATTAGGCGTTGATGCTTTGATTTGGTTGGTTTGTATGTTTCCTGCTCCTCATAAAAAAATTACCACAAAGAATAACATATCTCTATTAAATAAACAATATTAAGTAGCCTAGTAGTTTATATATATGTGTGTGTGTGTGTGTGTGTGTGTGTGTG
>NW_015659915.1:710477-713126 GCF_001515625.1 Sinocyclocheilus rhinocerous | reverse complement strand
GTGTGCGTGCGTGCGTGCGTGCGTGTGTGTGTGTGAGTGAGTGAGCAAAATAATGTCTGTGGTTACATTTTCTTAAAGCTAGATGTAAGATTTGTGTTCTAAATTACAATATAAATATAAATTACATACAGTCATAGACGTGAACCAGCAGGACAGTATTTATGAAAATGTGTTACACATATGGTACAATGAAAGTCATCAATTACAGTGCATTACAATATTTTATTATTGGCATTTTATTCTGTATAGGAAATTGCATTATTTAAAAAAAAATTAGAAATGATAAATAGTATAGGCCTAAAACATACAGTGTGCTTAGTACACAAAAGTATCTAGTGCACATGTAGTATTATGAAATGTAGACTGTATTTTAATGAATTACAGTCGTCTTATATTGATTTATATGTATATTCATTTTGAATTCTATGCACGGGGTTTAGCTACATTACATTTAATGCAGCGCTATTGCATAAAGAACTTGCAGAAATAATCCAGTCGTCAGTCAAATTTAATTTTGTATATTACGAATATTGTTGGATCCTAGACGAATGGCTTTTTTTCACACTTTTGGATAAAAGCGTCGGCTAAATGTAAGCTAAATGTAAATGAGTAAAGTTTTTTTATATATATACATATATACAATATTTAAGTATAATGTTGACTTCAAAATTTGGTATATACTGAATTTACTCATTATATATAAGCCAATGGAAAATTATTTATCCACAAATGTAAATGGGTAGTGAAAAAAAAAACTAATTTTACTCATTTTAAAATTGAAATAGGTCACTACCTGTATACATTAGAAGAAACAAGAAATAGCAAAGCGGGAAAAAAATGTAAATTATTTTAAAGCCTTAAATCTATTATTTGAATAATTAGTAACTATTTGTACTTGTTATGGACATGTGATTTTCTTATTGCCTTTCCTATTTTATTTTATTTTTTTTAATTGTCTTTGTTTATTATTATAATTATTTTGATGCGATTTATGTTATTGCCCTTGTACGTTGGTTGTTCTAAAGATAGCAATACAAACGAAAAAAAGAGTAAAACCAGTGGGAAATCAATGGTACATTCCATTCACCCCTCTCTGGTTCATCATGGTATGCTCCCCTCGGTTTCCGGTTGGCGGCGGCGCTGTTTCCGGTGCTGTGCTGTGAGAGCTGCAGTGCGTGCGGTCCACCCCGACGACATGTTATCCCGTTCCCGCTGTCTCACCTGGAGCCTCGGCCGCTCGATCAGCGCCCTGCGGCAGGTAACGTGTGTGTGACCGGTGTGTGTGCCGCGGAGTGTCCAGAAGACCGTTAACCGTCAGCGGAATGGCGCGGAGCGGTAGGCCGCGGGCCCAAGGGCAGCAGGACACTCCACGAGAGAGAGAGAGTGTTTACATCATATTAATCACATCTACACCAGCTTCTCGTTATGATGTGCTCCTCGAGCTTTAAATACACACTGTACATGAGTGAGGTCTGCTGTCAAAGTGATCACGTGATCGAGCTGTCACGCCCAGAGAATAATAACAGGCCTAAAGCACTGCTGATACTCATGTTTGCTGTCGTGTGTTATGCTGGTGTGTTTGTTTTGTGTGTGCTGTCATATTCTCCGTTACTGTTCATGTGTCAGCCTAGTGCTGTCAAACGATTAATCGCATCCAAAATTCGATATCACGATTATATCCAATTTAGTTTGTGCATTTTTATTAAATGATATAAGCAGGCTACTTTTAAAAATAATTACAGATTAAAAATTAATCGAAACAGTTGTTAAGAACTTAACCAAATAAATATAGCTTCAAAACATGCAAGCAAATATAAAGTAATAAAGGGGGGAAAGACTATTAGAAGTGATAAACAAAAAGGACTTTTATTATCTTGTGAGTGCTTTAAGTATCCGAACGTTTACAGACAATCTTCTGAGATCACTGGCTATAGCTGAAATTAGCACCGCTTCCCAATAAGTGGACAATATACTGTAGGTCATTTTCATAATATCTGTCAGTCATTCATTTTTTCTCAGTATTAATATTTAAAATAAGTGTGTTTAATTTCAACATTTCATCTTATTTGCAATAATTTAATTGAACTATGTATTTTTATATATCTGTAATAAATCGCCACTATTCTATAGCACTTTACAATACAATTGTGGCATTGGGAAAGACATTTATGTAGATGAGAACTAAGACTGAACCACAGCTATAATTTACCAAACTTTTTTAAGAATAAGTGAAGGGTAATACATTTATCTGCTTCATTTAGTAGTTGTCGAAGTCCTCCCAGCTGCCCCATTGGTCTTCCTAACGTCCCGTTGACCTGTAGACCCTGTCAGACTTGGACATAGATGATCACGTGACTCAGATGTGTGCCTGACTGTCACTGCAGCTGTACATGCCTTCAGCACTGGCCTGTCTGTCTGTCAGATGCAGCGATGTAGTAGGGTTGTGACGTTTAATCGGTTAATCGACGTGTGACAACACCGGTATCACCGCGGGGGCGTTCCCTCTTTTCCTCGCTTTCCTTCGCTTTTAAAAGCTGCGTGCGCATTTTACTTTCACTTTCAAATCGCGGCAATTCGGAGTAAAGCAATTGCTCGTTTTTAGTTCGTTTGAATTTTCCCTCTTTTCCTCGCTTTCCGTCGCTTTTAAAT
>NW_015659915.1:697185-706430 GCF_001515625.1 Sinocyclocheilus rhinocerous | reverse complement strand
TGTGATGCTACTGTCGTTCGGCACGCTGCATTGAGCAGCCGCGTTCAGTTTTTAATTGTAATGTCTGTTCTTTTACTGAACTAAATTATTTTTATTGCTATAAAAAATCTAAACGACAGTGGGGGTCGGTGCCGCGGTGGGCAAGTGACGTAACCGGTGTTGCGGCTTAACACCGGTATCACCCTCAGCACCGTCTATCGCGGCAAGCCTACGATGTAGCAGTGCTTGTGTTTGTGGGCTAAAGATTTGCCTTCATGTTTGTCTGCACTGCTACAGAGTGTGATTGATTAGTAGTTAGTGGCAGCATGACAGCTGGTGTATGTTAAACTATAACATGTTAAGATCCTTCCTCTTAGTTCATCATATTCCTAATGTCCTTGCTTAAAATTCATCTATTTGTTAAAAAAGAAAAAAAAGCTAACAATATATATATATATATACACAGTGGTGTGAAAAAGTGTTGGCCCCCTTCCTGATTTCTTATTTTTTTGCATGTTTGTCACACTTTAATGTTTCAGATCATCAAACAAATTTAAATATTAGTAAAAGATAACACAAGTGAACACAACATGCAGTTTTTAAATGAAGGTTTTCATTATTGAGCGAAAACAAAATCCAAAACTACATGGCCCTGTGTGAAAAAGTGTTTGCCCCCTAAACCTAATAACTGGTTGGGCCACCCTTAGCAGCAACAACTGCAATCAAGCGTTTGCGATAACTTACATAGAGTCTGTTACAGCGCTGTGGAGGAATTTTGGTCTACTCATCTATGCAGAATTGTTGTAAATCAGCCACATTGGAGGGTTTTCGAGCATAAACCGCCTTTTTAAGGTCATGCCACAGCATCTCAATAGGATTCAGGTCAGGACTTCGACTAGGCCACTCCAAAGTCTTCATTTTGTTTTTCTTCAGCCATTCAGAGGTGGACTTGCTGGTGTGTTTTGGATCATTGTCCTGCTGCAGAACCCAAGTTCGCTTCAGCTTGAGGTCACGAACAGATGGCCGGACATTCTCCTTCAGGATTTTTTGGTAAACAGCAGAATTCATGGTTCCATTTATCACAGCAAGTCTTCCAGGTCCTGAAGCAGCAAAACAGCCCCAGACCATCACACTACCACCACCATATTTTACTGTTGGTATGATGTTCTTTTTCTGAAATGCAGTGTTACTTTTACGCCAGACGTAATGGGACACACACCTTCCAAAAAGTTCAACTTTTGTCTCGTCAGTCCACAGAGTATTTTCCCAAAAGTCTTGGGGATCATCAAGATGTTTTCTGGCAAAACTGAGACGAGCCTTTATGTTCTTTTTGCTCAGCAGCGGTTTTCGTCTTGGAACTCTGCCATGCAGACCATTTTTGCCCAGTCTCTTTCTTATGGTGGAGTCATGAACACTGACCTTAACTGAGGCAAGTGAGGCCTGCAGTTCTTTGGATGTTGTTGTGGGGTCTTTTGTGACCTCTTGGATGAGTCGTCGCTGTGCTCTTGGGGTAATTTTGGTCGGCCGGCCACTCCTGGGAAGGTTCTCCACTGTTCCATGTTTTTGCCATTTGTGAATAATGGCTCTCACTGTGGTTCGCTGGAGTCCCAAAGCTTTAGAAATGGCTTTATAACCTTTTCCAGACTGATAGATCTCAATTACTTTCTTTCTCATTTGTTTCTGAATTTCTTTGGATCTCGGCATGATGTCTAGCTTTTGAGGATCTTTTGGTCTACTTCACTTTGTCAGGCAGGTCCTATTTAAGAGATTTCTTGATTGCGAACAGGTGTGGCAGTAATCAGGCCTGGGTGTGGCTAGAGAAATTGAACTCAGGTGTGATAAACCACAGTTTTAACAGGGGGGCAAACACTTCTTCACACAGGGCCATGTAGTTTTGGATTTTGTTTTCCCTTAATAATAAAAACCTTCATTTAAAAACTGCATGTTGTGTTCACTTGTGTTATCTTTTACTAATATTTAAATTTGTTTGATGATCTGAAACATTAAAGTGTGACAAACATGCAAAAAAAATAAGAAATCAGGAAGGGGGCCAACACTTTTTCACACCACTGTATATAAGATAAATAGTGACTCGTGTCCTAGAAATTAATCAATGAATTAATTAATATATGAATTTAATGAAGTATTGTATGCTCTGTTAAGGGACTCACTTGTATTGTGCATTACATTTGTTATTATGCTTACAGATTGAGAAATGTCCGATGCTGTCTCGTGGCCAGACAAACTTGCTTGGAGGTGTGCTGAAATGCATCTGTGGTTTTCACACTCCAAAGGTAACATTAATGTAGCAAGTATTTTTTGTTAGTATTATTTACTGAAATGGTTTTCTTTCTGAATTGTTACATGTATTTTTTTTGGGCTGTCTTAAACAGCCAACTGCCAGCCCTACTGGACCAGCACAAAGGGTGGTGGAACAACCTGCTGCTGCTGCTGGAACAGCAAAGAAGGCCATGGAGCAGAGTCAGCCGGACCCCCAGCCCCAGCCTACTGCTCCTGTGGCAGCAAGAGTTGCAGCACAATTGTCAATGGTGAGTTGCAATTTTTTTTTTAAAGCATTGAAGTATGAGTTCACTTCAAATTCGAGGAAGTTCAGAAAGTAAGAAGAAAGCAAGAAAACTAAGAGATGCTGGCTGAGACCTACTAATTGTCACACCTCTTGTACAGTGGGGGCAGCTGTTGTCTGCTGATTGGTCGGTTTGAATATCTCAGATTTGGTTTAAGTCACATGGTCAAGGATAAATGAAGAATGTAACCTGTGTGCTCTCTCTCTTTCATCTCTGGGCTCTACTCTTGGATTGTCCTCTTCCTCTCTAACTGAGCTCGGCCTGGGTTGAAGGTCACTGAGCTAGACTCATGTCCCTCATGGCATCTCTCTCTATACTTCTCATGTGTTAAAGCTACATTTTCTCTTTTTCATTCTATATCTCAGGTAACATTCCACATACACGCTGGCTATTATTAATTGTACACATGTTAATAATTATTCCACCATGCAAATACTTTGTAGTTATTTCAAGAGTCAGTACTGCTAATGAATCATTCCTCTTATGGACTACACTTCCATTCAGAAAGAAGTATTTTTGAAGTCTGCATTTACTTAAAATAGTAATATTAAAATAAATAGTAATGCTTGCTATTATAACACATTGTGTCTTCTCACATTTTTAGTATACCAAACCAAGATTTACCGGCTCTCACATTGCTGCAGCAAAACCGAATCTTAATGTGGCCAGGAGACCTTCCCAGGTTGAAGACCAGCCCAGCGCAGCAGTGTCTAGTGCCTCTATACCAAGCACCACTGTCTCTGTAAGTAATTGCATAATCTACATTGTATTCTATGAAGACACGTTCCACTTTCCATTCTATCCAAATTATTAAACTTTTAAAAATATTTTTTAATACCAGAAAACCATATTTTAACAAAGAAAAAAGCAATATTATATAAATAGATTTCACACAAACTACCATTCAAAAGTTTTGGGTCAGTAAGTTTTATTTTTTTTAAAGATATTGAAAAAGGAGGCATTAAATTGATCAAAAATCTCAGTAAAGACATTTAATGTTACAAAGGATTTCTATTTCGAATAAATGCTGTTCTTCAAACTTAATTCTGAAAAATACCACTGTCACATTTATGGACTTTGTTGTGTTAACTCTCCTCATGTTCCTTGACCTAGTTTCTGTCTCCCCTTGATTATGTTATTCAGTTCACTTGTGTCTAGTTAATTTACTCATTCGTCCCTCATTGGTCTGTCTACTTAAGCTTTAGTTTGTTCAGTTTGTCTTGGTCCGTGTGTTACTGCCTTCCTCTGTGTGGATTAATTAAAGACTATTTACGCTTCATTTTCATCTTTGTGCGCTTTCCTCAACACAGTAAGCGTGACAACCACTAATGCAGTTTTATTAAGTACCAGCCATTTTCACATTTTCAACTAATAGTAATGAATGTTTATGTTCAATAGAATGATTTCTGAAGGATCATGTAACACTGAAGACTGGAGTAATGATGCTGAAAATGTGTTCTTGCCCCCATAGAAATAAATTACATTTCACAACTTTAAATTGTAGTAATGTTTCATAATGTAACCATATCTTTTTACTGTTTTTACTGTATTTTTGATCAAATGCAACTCTGGTGAACAGAATAGGTTTCTTTTATAAACATTTAGACCTCAAACTTTTAAACTGTAGCGTATGATATAATCTAGGATGAGTTAAAGTTATTGTAATGTTATATTTACAAAATCTATTATTTTTTACTTCATGATTGTACAGACACCAGATGCTCAAGTTCCAGCCCCTGTCCCCAGAGCCACTGCAGATTTGATGATCTGAAACATTAAAGTGTGACAAACATGCAAAAAAATAAGAAATCAGGAAGGGGGCCAACACTTTTTCACGCCACTGTATATATATATATAAAATTATGGAATTTTATATTTTACAATAAAATAATATTTTTATTATGATATCTTATTTTAATAGTTTAGATTGTATGAATATTTTATTATATTTTCAAATAACCTAATAAGTTTTATGTAAGCAAATGTCTATTCTCTTCTTACTTTAGAATTTAATATTCAATTTTATTGCCAAAAAAGGCTAATTCATTCATAAAACGTGAGCATTTTATTAATAAATTTAAACATATCTTTAATCTAATGTAAAAAAAAAAAAAACTATAAAACAAGTGTGTTCTTATTAAATAGAGTCTTTCAGAATAGAGCTTCAGAGCACAGTTAAAACAAATCATTGGATTGCTTTGTCAAATAAAGTCCTAAACGAACGTGGAGGAAGAGCACAACAGTCAAATTAAAACCGTGCTGATATTCAGTACAATAGCACTCTTGCTGGTTGTGCTAATGCCTATATCAGTATTAGATTTACTATAGCATTTAATATGAAAACAATAAAATGTGAAAGTATTATTTATCACATTGAATATTCTATTTTAATATAAAACATTAATGCATTCCTCTCATAATTTTTGCAATTTCAGAGATCCAATTAAACCAGACTTTTATTTAGGCAAAAACTCAAAGGTCTTCGCTCGGTTCCCTACTCTAGATGAAATACTCTAGAGCGTTAAATGACCATGTGTGTGTATGTAAGACTTCACAGAGCGTCTTCTTCAGTGCGTTTGATGTAAACATACAGTACAGTGGCACATATTCAGGTATTACAGGTGTGAATCAAAGTCAGCCAGATGCTGTTGTTTGTCAAAAGTTCCTGCTGTTTGTTTTGCTGCTTGTTTTTGCTTCTTCTGCTCACTGATGCACTGGTGTGGTCTTGTTCTTCTATCTAGGGTAACAGTGTTCTCGCAAGACGGGCTGCTTCAGGTGAGTTGTGAGATAGTTGAGGATATTTCTTCTGCGTTGCATGTCATAGGTTTTAACAGTCTCGTATCTTTCTTTCTCTGACAGTGCAAACAAACATGATTTGATGTTCCTGTGTCTCCTTTTTCCTCCAGGTATAACAGCGAGTCAGTGTGTCACCTTCAAGAACAGCCCGTAAGTATCTCTGACGTTTCTAGACTCGTCCTCAGTCATGGTGTTCCCACAGATACAAAGTCAAAGATCTGACTGGATTGTAGGGATGTAACGATATTATCAATATTGTGATATCTCGATCTCGGTATTATCGTGGTCACATGACGATATGAAACGATAGGCCTTCTGGGCAAAAACTGTAGTTTTTAAAATATATGTATACTTCTTATTAGGCTTGCTGCGATAGACGGTGTTTTCGGTTATACCGGTGTTAAGCCGCAACACCGGTTACGTCATTTGCCGTCACCGCCCACCACTGTCGTTTTGATTTTTTTATAGTAACAGTTTGAAAGTGAAAGTAAAACACGCACGGCTCTTTTTCAAGCTATTTGAAAGCCAAGAAATCTGAGGAAAAGAGGGAAAACTCGAATGAAAAATAGCTTGACGCCGAATTGTGGCAATTCAATTGCCGCAAATTCGAAAGTGAAAGTAAAATGCGCACGGCACTTTTACAAGCCATTTGAAAGCTAAGAAAAGAGGGAAACTCAAACGAACTAACACCCCCCTCCCACCCCGCGGTGATACCGGTATTTCAGGTTTTGTCACACGTCGATTAACCGGTGGGAAAATGTCCTCACCGTCACAACCCTACTTCTTATTCTAACATAAAAGGTCTTTAAAGTTGTGTTTTGGGTCATTATGCTTTGGCACAGTATCTGTCAAATGAACTCAAACCGAAAGCACAATATGCTTAATCCCTTCATCAAGTCTGTTTCAAAGCAAAGCGCACACTTCGTTCAGATGATCAGCTTGTGATCCGGTGTTTTCCGCGTCTCAGAACGACTCGTTCACACTGAATGAATGCAGTCAACTCCTTTATTTCACGTGCTGTGAGTTTAGCGTGCGTTTGGGAACGCAACAGACACCAGTTAGGCTTTATTTTCACGACCGATGATTACAGCGCTTCACTAGATTTGTAGTGAGACGTGTTTTTGTGAGCATGTTTTCACTGAAGCTGGAGTTTCCTTCTAAATAAAAGCTTAAAGTGCAGAATGAATTTCTGACAGCTAGCGGTTTAAATGCAGTCCAAATATCTCTTTCAAGTGTAGAAATTAGGAAAGAAGTATTGTAATTTCCCTACTGTAGTGTAAAGCAAAAATAATATACCTATGAGGTATTAATTTTCAGTTATTTTGCAGTGCAGTTGTTTTGCAATATATGGCTATTACTGTTGTTGTTATTATTATTATTATTATGTTCTAATTTGTTTGGCTTCCTAAAACCCCAGTGTGAATGTAATTTAGACTGAGACGGTATACCACAAATAAAAAGAGGGTTGAGTCCCCTTTAAAGTTCAGGAACAAGTCAATTCACTGACTTAAGTTTTCTTAGTTAAGAACATGGGTTGCAAGTCTTAATTATGAACTCTCAAAGGGCATTAGATAGAATAATTTAACTTGAAAATGTGCAAAATTTTCATTTTTTTTCCAATTCTTCATTCGTCTTTTTTTTTTAAAATATCGCAATAAATATAGTATCGTGGACTTCATATCGCGATAATATCGTATGGTGAGATTTTGATATCGTTGCATCCCTGCTGTATTGTGTTGAGATGATGATGTGTGCTGTTGATGTTCAGGAGGTGTGAGACCCGGTCGAGCGTCTATCAAATCAGATACTTCAACACCTCAGCCGCTCACAGTACGTATACGCTCATGCTCTGCATCTCTGAAATAAGCTCTGGTCAAATGCTGGTGCTAAAGAGTGGTGCACAGCAGCAGCAGCAGCAGTTTTGCATTACTTTTTAGTCATGATAAGACTGTGTGCCATTCCCTTCACAGTTTATTGTTCGTAGCGTACAGCGTCAACACAGTTCCTTCACTTCTTTAAGGTCACTTGTCTGTTGAAGGTCAGGGTCAGGCATCACTGATACACACAAGTCTTGATTTTGTGGCCTTTCTTTATTGTTTAGTCACAAGTTCATTTCATATTCCTGAAATAAACATCTCAGTCTGCTGCTTATTTCATGTTCAGCTCCGATAATACAACTCTATATAATAATAGATGTGTAGCATTTCAACAAATTGAAAGTACTTGAACAAACATTGGAAAAAGAGAGTAGTTTCTGTGTAAACTTAAAACTTTAACTGTAAAAGGCATGCATGTGTACACTGCGGACTGCAGAGACAAAATAAAATCAGTTAGCAATTAAACAAGTTTCCTTTCTACTTTTCTTTTCTATATTTGGTATTATGTTTGATCATGTCTTCAGCTGGGTTTCTGCTGATCTTAAAAAGTATTAATTTGCATAAGGCCTTAAAAAGTCTTTATATAGTCTTCTTGGAGCACAAATTCTTCATAAGGTAATGGCATTAAATGTTGCATACACTGCAAAACAATTATAATAATAAAAATATCTTCCCCAGTATTTTTTGTCTTGTTTTCCTGTACAAATATCTAAACATAACTTAAATCAAGATACTTTTATTTCAGATGCAAAATAAAGATTAAAGCCTTGTTCAATTTCCCAGAAAATAATGTATGATTAAATGAAGCGAGTTTGATTAAAATAAGAACATATACAGTATCTATGAATAGGTTATGAAAACTTTTTTCCATTGGAATCATGTTGATTTTTCTGACCCCATTGTTAGATATTTGTTCTTGTTTTAATCAAACTCTTCATTTTGATCGATCTCTCAGAAAACAAGACTTCTTGTGTGATTTTGCTTCTCCAGTAAAGGCATCTTGGTTTAAGAATCTTTAGACGTTTGCCCTGGAAAAAAGACAAAAATACTGAGAAAAAGATACATTCACTTTTTTTGCAGTGTGATCAAAATGGTCTTTTCTAAAATGAATGAAATGTAATGGGGATCTGTTGCAAGTTGTATTTTCAAAATTTGAGGTGTTGCTGATGCATCTCATTTAGACATTTATAGAACTTACTGTGTTCCCTTCGATTTAGTCCTTACATTTTCTTTACTTGGTTTTAAAAGTGTCTTAAATGTACCTTCCTAAAACCCGATTCAGTGGTGTAAACACTCTAGAAAGCTCTCTGTTGGTTAACACCTTTCTACAGTTGCACAGCACACAACTTCCACATTAACTGTCTTCTGCGATTGCAGGGAATGAAGTTATTACAGTGAAAACACCAGCGTTTGCCGAGTCTGTCACAGAGGGAGACGTCAGGTGGGAGAAAGGTAAGTTCATCAGGTGTGCAGGACAGACGTCTCGCCTCATTGGACCCCGTTAACCCTGTTCTGTGTGTCTTTAGCTGTTGGAGACACAGTCTCTGAAGATGAGGTCGTCTGTGAAATTGAGACCGATAAGGTAAGAAGCACACTTTAATTGCACGTTTAATTGTTGATCTGTGTACACGATCATCAGACGCGCGTCTTTGGCATTGTGTAGCATCTAGGGCTGTTAAAAAAAAAATTTGAATTTCGAATATTCGTCGAATTTTACAATTTAAGGTCTGCGTCAGCCATCAGGCAGCCTATCAGTGGCGCACGAGATGCGATGACGATGTATGTGTCATTGATTGCATTTGAATGCTTTTGTTAGCCTATCCAGTTGAACCCACTAGATGCGGTGCTGCTACGTTGTTCATTCATATATTGCGGAAAACGAGAGCATCACTGTGGAGAAGATGTTGTTTACGTCAAAACTGAAACCAAGCCGTTCAAACAGAACACATATTTATCACATTTTCTAGAGGGACATCTATCAACGTTGCACTCGCGTCTCGCAGAGAGC
>NW_015659915.1:694539-695942 GCF_001515625.1 Sinocyclocheilus rhinocerous | reverse complement strand
TATCTCATGTTTTTAAATGAAGAAAGTAGCCTACTCTTTGTGATTGGTTTTCGGTCCTTTGTATTAAACTATACATACATGCATGGTGCTGTTTTTTTTCTAATTGTTTAAGCAACTTTATTAATTATATATGGTTTATAAACATTATTTTAAACATTATGCACTTTTTTTTCAAAGATAGTCGTGTTATTTTATTACGCTTTGAAGAAACGTACATAATATTTTGCTCGATGCGCCCTCTTGTGGCCTCAGGAGAGAAGCCAAAAGCTTTTTTCCCCCTAACTGAAATTATGCCTTTTCAATTCTAATATAATTCGAATTTTGATCATATTTAAGTAGAAAATTCGAATTTAGTTTTTCAGTCATTTTGACAGCTCTAATAGCATCTCGCTGTTAGTGCGTTGTTGAGCATTGCATTAAAATGTGTCAAGCTGAAAATAGTTCAACCTTTAATAACATGTCTCTGGACACCTGGCTGTTTTTGATTGCGAGAACGTGTCCTATTTCAGCTACCCCTAAGAAACTCGTCTGGTGAACATGACGCTAAATCTGTCTAATACAACAGGGCTTCCTTAATATCATCCCGAACACTGGACTGGAATTGTTATTGAACCTCAAGGATGTAAGACCTTGGGTTTAGTTTGTGGATCAAAACTCGATTTGGGAAATTTATGCAGACAAGTAGTTAGCTAAATAGGGTTTAAGTAATAATTGTTCTCTAAATTGATTAATCACATTTTCATGCCCAGTGTGCTCAAAATAACAGTGTGCACAATTTAAGTCTATATATTCTATGCCAAACATTGTGTACAAAAATGTACCTAAAAACCTTCAGTTTGAGCACAGCACGATGGTTGTAAACCACAAACTAAGAGGTGTATCTGCAGGAACAATGTCGCCGCATCTGAAATTGACATCCATATCATACAGTATGTGAAAAACAGTACACAAAAAGAGTAGAATATCTAAATTCATAGTATTCAAAAAACAATAGGTGAAAAATACCTGGATGACCTTAACCGAGTAGGATGTACCATATAGAAAGTTCATATACAAACATAATTCGTGCTGATATATTTACTTCAAGTTTCAGTTATGGTTCATTTTAAACCTAAATTTGATGTTTAACAATATTGTTTTGATCAAAATGTTTGCTCTCCTCTTCTTCTGATTGATGTTCTGACTAGTCAATTATAATAAAAATACTTTTTTCCCACTAGTTGTTTATTCGCAATTTTTTTAATTAGTAGTTGTAGCCTGAGAGAAATTCTTAACTAGGTGCAAACTTCACTGAAATCTCTGCTGCGTTTGTTAGGTGCTACATGTGTGCGAGTGTGTGTGTGTGTGTGAGAGAGAGTGCGTGCGTGCGTGTGTGTGTGTGTGTGAGAGAGAGAGAGTGTGTG
>NW_015659915.1:691070-694422 GCF_001515625.1 Sinocyclocheilus rhinocerous | reverse complement strand
GTGTGAGTGTGAGTGTGTGTGTGTGTGTGTGTGTGTGTGTGTGTGTGCGCGTGTGAGTGAGTGAGTGAGTGTGTGTGGTGTTGAGTTAAGGTGAGTTGTGTCTGTGCTGCAGACGTCGGTGCAGGTTCCCTCTCCAGCTGCAGGAGTCATCGAGGAGCTGCTGGTTCCTGACGGAGGCAAAGTGGAAGGAGGAACTCCTCTGTTCAAACTCAAGAAAGGAGGTCAGCCATGTTTCTTTTTGCTAATATATATTACCGAAATGTTCTGGACTAAATGCATCTTATATTGTAATCATTACGATCATAAGCTGAAGTCAATTCCTAACATGTTCATTGTGTGTGTTTAACTGATTACATGATGTTTACTAACCATTTTATTACTGCCATATGGATGATGCTTTAACTCTGACCAATAACAGAATACTTCCTGTTTGTAACACTGAAGCATAAATGTTATGTGAAGCTGCTTTGAAATGTAAAAAGCGAATTGAATTTAACTGAATCGAATTAAAGTCAAGGAAACTTTACTTGTAAACAACTAAACTAACTTTTGAAATCTTTATTAACATGTAATACTGTAAGTTAATATTTTTATGATGCACTAAGATCACAGTTTAAGATTGTAAGTATGGGAGTATTATACTAATTAAACACAGTTGAAGTCAAAAGTGTACATACACCTTGCAGAATCTTGTTACCTGAATCATCCACAGCTGTGTTTTTTAGTTTAGTGATAGTTGTTCATGAGTCCCTTGTTTGTCCTGAACAGTTAAACTGCCTGCTGTTCTTCAGAAAAACCCCCCAGCTCCCACAAATTCTTTGGTTTTCCAGCATTTCTGTGTATTTGAACCCTTTCCAACAATGACTGTTTGATTTTGAGATCCATTTTTTCACACCGAGGACAACTGAGGGACTCGTATGCAACTATTACAGAAGCTTCAAACACTCACTGATGCTCCAGAAGGAGAAACCATGCATTAAGAGCCAGGGGGTTTTATTAATTCAACTATTATTTTCTCTTGTGGACTATATGTAAACATCTTATATGTGAAATATCTTATTTAGGTCAGTACTACATAAACAATAACATGCATTTTGTAAGATCCCTCTTATTTTGGTAAAATAATTAACATTTTGCATATTCTGAAAGGGGGATGTAAACTTTTGACTTCAACTGTATAAAACAAAATTTAAGTTTTATTAAAGCTATTAGCTGTAGAACACCCCCCATTTAAAATATCCTCTTCATAATAACCATAACCAGAAATAAAGTGTCTGGGATTTCCGTGCTAGGAAGTGGTTATTATTATAAACGAGTGCTGCTGTGCTGCGGTGGTTTCATCTCTGACTGTGTTTCAGCTGGAGCTGCTAAGACGACAGCAGCACCTCCTCCTGCAGCAGAGACTGCTCCTCCTCCTCCTCCTGCTGCTGCTGCTGCTCCTGCTGCTCCTACTCCTGCTCCTGCTGCTGGAGGGCCCATCCCCACCAGCATGCCCCCTGTACCCCCTGTGCCGGCCCAGCCCATCCAGTCCAAACCAGGTCAGGAGAGTCCCCCGTTTACAGGATGAAATCTCATCATAGATGCTATACATTCAGTAGAGGCTGAGATTGGTGTATTGTGATATGTGACCCTGGACCACAAAACCAGTCATAAGGGATTGAGATTTATACATCATCTGAAATCTTTCCATTGATGTATGGTTTGCTAGGATAGGACAATATTTGGCCGAGATACAACTATTTGAAAATCTGGAATCTGAGGGTGCAAAAAAATCTAAATATTGAGAAAATCATCTTTAAAGTTGTCCAAATGAAGTTCTTAGCAATGCATATTACTAAACAAAAATTAAGTTTTGATATATTTACGGTAGGAAATTTACTAAATATCTTCATGGAACATGATCTTTACTTAATATCCTAATGATTTTTGGCATTAAAAAAAATCTATAATTTTGACCCATACAATGTATTGTTGGCTATTGCTGCAAATATACCCCAGCGACTTAACACTGCTTTTGTGCTCCAGGGTCACATATTAACATTAGGGATGCACCGAATTTTTGGCAACTGGAATTATAAAGCGAAAAGACAGAATAAAATTGTACCGAACAATGACGTGACGCAATCAAATAGAGGCACGCACTAATGTACCAAAAACATGTTTGCAGTGTGGAAGCATTTAAAACTGTCCGAGAAAGATGCAAAAATCATTAAAGCACCGACAGCGAGAGACTGTTTAGAACTGCAGCGTATGTCTCCGATGAGAAGAGGAAGGGGTGGCAACCCTCTACATTGCGAGTAAATCACTCGCATATGCGACTAAATCTTACTCTGGGCTACTAATTAATGTCTTTTGTTAGCCATTCAGCTCAATGGATGCGCAGCGCACCTGTATTTGACGCACCGTAAACTAGTGTGAAAGCGCACGACTCGTCGTCGCTTTGCTGATAGCGTTGTTTCTCAAACATGCAAAGAGAGAGAGAGCGAGAGTCTTACATGCCACGCTGAATCGACGCGCTATATGTAAACGTTATTCTTTGTTATATTTTCCTGTCAAAATAACGGAGTTAATTTAGAATTATTCAGCTTTTAAGAACAAGCAGAAGATATGCCGGTTTCTTCGGTAGTAGGCGGAGCTAATGCGCAAACGGCAATCTCATTGGCTGGCGCCCGCCTATTGCCGTCCCTGTTTTGATTTCAGCAAATCAGCTCGAGCGAACGCTGACAACGTGATTAATATATTCATGAGCCCAGCAGTTAGTAGTAGAAATCGGTTGAGATGCTAAACAAATCACGATTCAGTTAGGGGTAGGAGTTTATATGAATGTATGTCTGAGAGGAACTTACTGTCTTTCGATGGTATTTGTTCTTTTCCTCTTGCCTCTGTATAAAGCATATCAGGGCTCCAGACTCCTTCTTCCCACTGGCCGCTCTTTTGCAACTAACTTTTCTGTTTTGCTTACATACATCTACACACCTTTCATTTTTTAAGACTAAAACAAAAGATGGATTCATTGTTATTTTTAATTAAAAAGCACAACAACAATAAATATCTACTGTGTTCAGTATTCTGCCATCGGCCCAGTGTTTCATTTTGTTCAGCTTCTGCCAAGAATTTTCATTTCGGTGCATCCCTAATTAACTGAAACTCTGATGTCTGTAGTTTCTGCCATCAAACCCACTGCAGCTCCTGCTGCTGCTGCTGCTGACGCCGGAGCCAAAGCCGCTCGATCAGAGCACAGGGTAAGAGCCGTCTTTTTCTACTGTACAAACTTTATTCTGTATATCCTCTAAACTTAGTGCTGGGCGGTATACCGGTTCATACCGAATACCGGTGTTTATTTTTGTTATGA
>NW_015659915.1:680928-690538 GCF_001515625.1 Sinocyclocheilus rhinocerous | reverse complement strand
TGTAATGGAGTAATATTTGACCAGCAGTATCTGTACTTTCACTCAAGTAATGGAGTTGGGTACTTTGTCCGCATCTGGTCGTGTTTAGTCACTATTTAGTGTGGTATTTTTTGACAATATTCACTCATTATGACAGTAAAATAGGGCATTCTAAGTCAATATACTGCAGTATTTCCTCTCAATCAGTAGAAAATATGGTTAACACCCGGTCATGCATGAAAAAAAATACCGTCATGTACCGTGAAACCGGTATAATTTTGAAAAATACCGTGATTTAAATTTTTGGTCATACCGCCCAGCACTAGCTAAACCTGCCCCTCACACAAAACAACCGGCATTTTTAGATTTTCAGCTAACTTCATTCTGTATGATTTATAAGCTTGTCTCCTAATGGGGAACAAAAAATCATTTACTAGTATTACTATTTATGTGGGGACATTTGGACCCTATAATGTAGGGAACACCAGGACCACAAATACACACACTTATTTGGCAACAACAGGTCCAATATCAGTATCATATTGAATAGAATACCTTTAAATAATGTATAATTGCCAGTACATTTCAACCTTTTCTTGTGATTTTGCTGCCGCTTATGTGTACAGATACTTTTTATACACGAGTAGCATGTTGAAACACAGAGCTTTATTTGAAGAATTATGTTAAGAATATTGAGTTATACTTGCTGTACTTATTGGTCCTGCACTGCCTATTGATTCAACTGATTTTTCACAAATATGTCTATATTAGCAAAATTTGATTAAGTGAACGCTTAAGTTTAAAAGTACAATAATGCAAGGCAAGCACTTTTGATGCATGTTTATGACCTATTTATCAGCAGCATGTTTGATTCCTACTTTAAGTGGGTTATTTAAATGGATTGTTTATACAGACTTTTTTTTTTTGTCTGTTCGGGGGTTTGTTAGATTCGTCATTTACAAAATTTGTTTAAACGGTAATAAAGTTTGTCTATATATATTTATATATTTAGGTCACATTAAGTGAGCATTTCTTTGAGGGGGGCTTGAATACATTACAGTAAGTGAGTTTGAACGAGAACAGCAGATGTTTTTGTACATAAGCAGATATTTGTAGGTGACGTTTTACTTCAACAAATAATATATTTTAACTCTAGAAAAGTTTCCTGAGATGTAGTAAGTAAAACATGTCTTTTATGCCAAATATAGCTGCTTTATCATTTTAGTGCGTTACAAAGACACTGATGTGCTCATACTGTTAGGATCTTGGGTAATATTAGACCAGTTTAATTAAAGGAGACTATATATTTTATCATTTATTCATCAAGTAGACTAATTGTTACTTGTGTGCCGTAACTTCTGCCATCAAGTTAATACGCAACAACTTCTGCAGTTGATCATGTTAGATTTTAATGCCTTTAATGTCACCTGTGACTGAAACATGGCTCAGAAGTTATATCTGGATCATCTTCGTCTCTGTGATGATACTCAGTATCTCTGTATTTGATCTGAAATGGCTTGAAAGGTTTTTTCCCACCTTACAAATCAGTAGAGCCTGTCAGCGTTTGATTCAAAATGTTTAATGCAAGAACTTGAACAGTACAAATGTAGTGAAAGATAATCAAGGCGTCTTTTACCAAATGAAATGAAATGCAATGTATATGTGACCCTGCAGCACAAAAGCAGTGTTAAGTCGCTGGGGTATATTTGTAGCAATAGCCAACAATACATTGTATGGGTCAAAATTATACATTTTTCTTTTATGCCAAAAATCATTAGGATATTAAGTAAAGATTATGTTCCATGAAGATATTTTGTAAATTTCCTACCGTAAATATATCAAAACTTAATTTTTGTTTAGTAATATGCATTGCTAAGAACTTCATTTGAACAACTTTAAAGATGATTTTCTCAATATTTAGATTTTTTTGCACCCTCAGATTCCAGATTTTCAAATAGTTGTATCTCAGCCAAATATTGTCCTATCCTAACAAACCATACATCAATGGAAAGCTTATTTATTTACTCAAATATACTGTACAATTTTAAAAAATTGACACTTATGACTGGTTTGGTGCTTCAGGGTCACATATATGAAACAGTGTTAAATGCCATTTGGAGATTTTCATGAACATTTTGAGTGATGCCTAATGGTTGAATCAGTGCTCACACGATCTGTGCTCTTTAAGAAACCCGATGGCCAAATAAAAAAGTGCATTGAAATGGTCTTTATATTAACAGTGTTAACTGATATTAAAAAATAGCACAAATTCTGCCGAGGCCCCGCGTTCTCTTGCTCAGCCCTTTTGTGGTTTTGTTGCAGGTGAAGATGAACCGCATGAGACAGCGAATCGCTCAGCGGCTGAAGGAAGCGCAGACCACCTGTGCCATGCTCACAACCTTCAATGAAGTCGATATGAGGTTTGTTCCTGTAAAAGCAAACCAGCCTACTCCAGATTATACAGTCACTGGTTCTTTGAAATGTGTTTTTAATACCCTGCCAGTCAAAGGTTGGTGCTCACCTAGTACTCGGTTTTGTTATTAGGATCTTCTACATCTCGGAGTAAAAAAGTGATTAACTTTGAAATAGCACAAATGGAAGTCTGGGGATAGTGTGAAGATGGAAACATGAAACTAGGGCTAGGTATTGAGACAAATTTCACCATTTGATTTCCATTCACTAGCCTGCATTTTTTATCTCAATTCATTTCGATATCTATCTGATTATTGGGCATCAAACTAAAGCTGTAAACTATAAAATTATCCCCCTCTGTTGGTAAATTACTATATTCAATTGATTTGTAAACAAATATTTAAATTGCACATAAGGCCGTTTTTATAATAAAAATTTATTATAATTCATTTTTAATTATATAATTGTTTCTACTCCAGTATGTTGTTGAAATATAAACATTTAAACATAAAATATTTATTTAAACATACATTAAATATTGAAGAACAGGTTCAGTACGGAATATAATATGTAATATAATGCATATATTTATCAAAATGCTCCTCTTTAGAGTTATTGTTTTCTATCGAGTTTATGGACATTGAATGTCTTTCCTGAGATAAACGTTATGTAGCGTGACATTGATCATAAACTGTTTTATTGACATCTTTCTGCGGTTAAAACACTTACTGATTGATTACATGAGACATGATTCATTTCAGTAAGTTATTCTTTTTCTTTCAAGATCAACTCTTGATTTTAATTAATGTTTATTTGGTGCTGTAAGTAGTAGTAAAGACGAAGATGTGATCGGTTCACGTGAGGCTACACAAAGCTTATTGCAATTATTAGATGTCAGGCGTGCTACAAATAATGTTTAGTGATGTTTTGTTCACGGATCAACTGAAAAGATCAATCATTTTGTTTCATCAAAATGGGAATCGATTAAAATAGAGGAATTAATATTTTCAACTGAGAACTATTATGTCTAGATATCTACTCCAACTCGGTGCATTAAAAAAAAAAGAGTAATAATAAATGATTGTTAAAGTTACATATTAGTGATGTGCATCTCCATAACTGAGGCCAATGTGATATGCATATTGATGCATTCCCAATGATACGATGCATTAAAGATGCATATGAAGCAGCTACCGATGCAATGCGATACGATTCACCCGTTATGATGCAGTGCAATCCAAATTCGATTCGATTCAACACAATGCGATTCAATGGTAAAAATATGATGCCATGCCATTCAATATGATACAGATAGTTCGCTTTTATTTCTTTGGTTCAGACAGACAGCCAAGTTAATCTATATTCTATGTGACTCTCGGGACTCGCCTCGGTCTCTGTAGTGTTAATACGTCGTATTCATGTAGCAGCAGTGGTGATGAGAGACCGCACTTGAGAAACAGTTTAGAGAATTCAATTTAAATATAAAATATTGGTCACAAATTACTGGTCACTTTCAACATAATTACAGTATAGCGCATCTACTAATTATTATATATAAACAGATCGGTTTCATCAATGCAGAGAAACAATGCATCATGATACAAATGCCAACTTTTATTGTTATCAATATTTTTTTAAATCAATGCATTGCATCGTTGAATTTTATGCCGATGCATCACGATTAATCCAAAATAAAAGTTTTTGTTTGCATAATATATGTGTGTGTTCTGTGTATATTTATTATGTATATATAAATACACACACATGCATGTATATATTTTGAAAATATTGACATGTAATTACATGTCTATATTTATAGTCATATAATTTATATTATAAATAAATATATTTAATATATAAAAACAAAATTTTTCTGAAATATATACATGCATGTGTGTGTATTTATATATACATAATAAATATATACAGTATACACACATATATTATGTAAACGAAAACTTTTATTTTGGATGCGATTAATCATTTGACAGCACTAATTTGTGCACAGCCTGATTCTGAAGCAAATTATTCTTATGAACGGTTCTTTTTAGTGAATCAAACACATTCAGTCCAAACAGTGCGGCCTGATTCACAAACAAATCTTATGAATAATTATTTTTAAGTGAATCAAAAATATACAGCGCAACCAGTGTCGTCTGATTCACACGTTTGACTCTCATGAACAGTTCTTTTTAGTGAATCAAAAGCATACAGTACAACCAGTGTAGCTTAAGTCAATAACAAATGACTCCTATTCTATGAATAGTTATTTTTAAGAAATCAAACACACTGCGCAACCAGTGTAACCTAATTCACACACATTTGACTCTTGTGAATGGTTCGTTTTAGTGAATCAAAAACATACAGTGCAACCAGTTGAGCATGATTCACAAACAAATTACTCTAAAAAACAGTTCTGTTTCGCTGGGGTATATTTGTAGCAATAGTCAACAATACATTGTATGGGTCAAAATTATCGATTTTTTCTTTTATGCCAAAAATCATTAGGATATTAAGCAAAAATCATGTTCCATGAAGGTATTTTGTAAATTTCCTACCGTAAATATATCATAACTTAATTTTTGATTAGTAATATGCATTGCTAAGAACTTCATTTGAACAACTTTAAAGATGATTTTCTCAATATTTAGATTTTTTTGCACCCTCAGATTCCAGATTTTCAAATAGTTGTATCTCAGCCAAATATTGTCCTATCCTAACAAACCATACATCAATGGAAAGCTTATTTATTTACTCAAATATACTGTACAATTTTAAAAAATTGACACTTATGACTGGTTTGGTGCTTCAGGGTCACATATATGAAACAGTGTTAAATGCCATTTGGAGATTTTCATGAACATTTTGAGTGATGCCTAATGGTTGAATCAGTGCTCACACGATCTGTGCTCTTTAAGAAACCCGATGGCCAAATAAAAAAGTGCATTGAAATGGTCTTTATATTAACAGTGTTAACTGATATTAAAAAATAGCACAAATTCTGCCGAGGCCCCGCGTTCTCTTGCTCAGCCCTTTTGTGGTTTTGTTGCAGGTGAAGATGAACCGCATGAGACAGCGAATCGCTCAGCGGCTGAAGGAAGCGCAGACCACCTGTGCCATGCTCACAACCTTCAATGAAGTCGATATGAGGTTTGTTCCTGTAAAAGCAAACCAGCCTACTCCAGATTATACAGTCACTGGTTCTTTGAAATGTGTTTTTAATACCCTGCCAGTCAAAGGTTGGTGCTCACCTAGTACTCGGTTTTGTTATTAGGATCTTCTACATCTCGGAGTAAAAAAGTGATTAACTTTGAAATAGCACAAATGGAAGTCTGGGGATAGTGTGAAGATGGAAACATGAAACTAGGGCTAGGTATTGAGACAAATTTCACCATTTGATTTCCATTCACTAGCCTGCATTTTTTATCTCAATTCATTTCGATATCTATCTGATTATTGGGCATCAAACTAAAGCTGTAAACTATAAAATTATCCCCCTCTGTTGGTAAATTACTATATTCAATTGATTTGTAAACAAATATTTAAATTGCACATAAGGCCGTTTTTATAATAAAAATTTATTATAATTCATTTTTAATTATATAATTGTTTCTACTCCAGTATGTTGTTGAAATATAAACATTTAAACATAAAATATTTATTTAAACATACATTAAATATTGAAGAACAGGTTCAGTACGGAATATAATATGTAATATAATGCATATATTTATCAAAATGCTCCTCTTTAGAGTTATTGTTTTCTATCGAGTTTATGGACATTGAATGTCTTTCCTGAGATAAACGTTATGTAGCGTGACATTGATCATAAACTGTTTTATTGACATCTTTCTGCGGTTAAAACACTTACTGATTGATTACATGAGACATGATTCATTTCAGTAAGTTATTCTTTTTCTTTCAAGATCAACTCTTGATTTTAATTAATGTTTATTTGGTGCTGTAAGTAGTAGTAAAGACGAAGATGTGATCGGTTCACGTGAGGCTACACAAAGCTTATTGCAATTATTAGATGTCAGGCGTGCTACAAATAATGTTTAGTGATGTTTTGTTCACGGATCAACTGAAAAGATCAATCATTTTGTTTCATCAAAATGGGAATCGATTAAAATAGAGGAATTAATATTTTCAACTGAGAACTATTATGTCTAGATATCTACTCCAACTCGGTGCATTAAAAAAAAAAGAGTAATAATAAATGATTGTTAAAGTTACATATTAGTGATGTGCATCTCCATAACTGAGGCCAATGTGATATGCATATTGATGCATTCCCAATGATACGATGCATTAAAGATGCATATGAAGCAGCTACCAATGCAATGCGATACGATTCACCCGTTATGATGCAGTGCAATCCAAATTTGATTCGATTCAACACAATGCGATTCAATGGTAAAAATATGATGCCATGCCATTCAATATGATACAGATAGTTCGCTTTTATTTCTTTGGTTCAGACAGACAGCCAAGTTAATCTATATTCTATGTGACTCTCGGGACTCGCCTCGGTCTCTGTAGTGTTAATACGTCGTATTCATGTAGCAGCAGTGGTGATGAGAGACCGCACTTGAGAAACAGTTTAGAGAATTCAATTTAAATATAAAATATTGGTCACAAATTACTGGTCACTTTCAACATAATTACAGTATAGCGCATCTACTAATTATTATATATAAACAGATCGGTTTCATCAATGCAGAGAAACAATGCATCATGATACAAATGCCAACTTTTATTGTTATCAATATTTTTTTAAATCAATGCATTGCATCGTTGAATTTTATGCCGATGCATCACGATTAATCCAAAATAAAAGTTTTTGTTTGCATAATATATGTGTGTGTTCTGTGTATATTTATTATGTATATATAAATACACACACATGCATGTATATATTTTGAAAATATTGACATGTAATTACATGTCTATATTTATAGTCATATAATTTATATTATAAATAAATATATTTAATATATAAAAACAAAATTTTTCTGAAATATATACATGCATGTGTGTGTATTTATATATACATAATAAATATATACAGTATACACACATATATTATGTAAACGAAAACTTTTATTTTGGATGCGATTAATCATTTGACAGCACTAATTTGTGCACAAAACAGACTTGTAAGCCTGAAAGGAAGGTCTGTCGACGGCCCTGTGAAAATTTTGCTTATTGGCCAAACCTGATTAGAAGCTCCGCAATGCCCATCCAAATGGTTATAGATTGGAATCTGGTCTACAGGAAGAGATTTCTGAAACCCGATCGCCACTTAAAGCGCGGAATGTAAATATTTGGTCCTAATGTTGGTCAAAACAAAGATAAGAAGGGCAAAATGGGCTTTATTAATTTACAAGGAAACGTTAATGTCCACAACCTCCCTCGCTAACCCCTGAAGAGGACACTTTGAGGATTTCTCCCCAGCGCAAATGGCCGTATTGGCTTTCAGCCGTTCTGCCGCTAATCTGGTTGGCATTGATGGGTTGGAGGAAGACTCTGCCGGTCTGGAGTCGAAGGAGCGCGCTCGTCTGCGGCCCGCGAGCATCTGCCTCGGTGTCCCCCGAGACGCGCCTGCGGAGGGAGCGTGCGAGACGCTTATGGGAACGTTATGGGCTATTATGACAGGCCAATAAGATTTGAAGGCTCTGGAAAGTGAAGATTTTTATCGCGTCTTCTCTCCTTTCTCTGAGAGCGCGTGTCTTGGGACGGTCCTAATTCCGTTAGCGGAGAAACCGGAGAAGCTAAACGGTGTTAGAGACAGGAAAACAGAGAATTACAGTCTCGGCCCTTTTCACTCAAAATCTGGCCAGACTGTTGTCCACAACATTCTCCACTTGTTTTTCAGTAAGGAGACGCACCTTAAATGCCACGGACCGCTCAAACCGAGGAGTTTGCTTGTTGCAAATCATTAGCTATGTTTCCATCCAAAGATTCAAATTTAACTTATGCGGAAAACTGGAATATCGCATAAAACATTTACGTATAAAGCACCGTTTCCATTCAACGAGTCAAAGAGAACAAAATCGCAAAAAAGCAATGGGCATTTTTGTGCGTATGTGTGTCATGGCGATAATTAAATGATTTGAATAAAAATGTGCCGTTGATGAGGAAAAAAAATTATATTTAAAAGCAATATGAATATAAATGCATTACAAAAATTCCAATCGTAATAAAGTCGGGCTTTGCCATTTGAGCTGTTGATGAAAATATGACGAGAAAAATAACAATTAGATTAAAAATGAAAACATTATCAATGTTTTGAAAAGGAAACATCTAAAAAGCTTTTTAAATATTCCAATCATATTCAATAATGTAGGGCTGTGCCATTGACAAAAAAAGAAAAAGAACATTTACATTGATATATTTTTCATAATCTACTGTATAATAGTCCATTTTGTCATCAGCTCAAACAGAAAAGCCTGAATATTTCAAACAATCATATTCCCTTTCGATGTTTCTTTTTCTAAACATTGATATATTTTTAATAATCTAATGTGTTTGAAAAGGAAGCATTTAAAAACAATATGATTGTTTCAGATATTCCAATCATATTCAGTAATGCCAGGCTTTGCATCTAAAGGAAATATGATTGTCTGAAATAATCCTAGTATTGTCCATAATGTTGGCCGTTGCCATTTGATCTGCATGGGCTGAAGACTGAATGATCACCTGTGAACTGAAGCGAAGGTTAACTCAACCAATTTATGAGTTTTCATGATGAAGCTGATTCAAGGCATCATTGCACACTTTCTAAACCATATTTCACTACAGTGCACTTCAAGTGCATTACTGAATATTAATTGTATTTTAAGCAGTTCATGGTTACCATGTCTGTCAGTCTCCCAAATGGAATGTAAAATACCTTAACCGTTATAAATACACTTCTGAAGTCATCTGATGACTGTTTTTTGTTTTGTTTTTTGGAGTAAATAACTTCAATTTCAGTCTGTTTCTCACACAAAAACATGATTTCAGAGACCTGGAAAATAGTGCACCAGTCACATGTACTGCCGTTATCACCATACGCTTTCATTGGATGGTAAAGAGCAGCGTGAACATTCTGCTAAACATCTGCTTTTGAATTTGACAGAAGAAAAGTTGGAACGACATGAGAGCGAGTAACTGTTCCTTATAAAAGCAATAAGCCCCAAGAAGCCGTGGTTTACAGTGAATTTATAACAGCTAA
>NW_015659915.1:680487-680856 GCF_001515625.1 Sinocyclocheilus rhinocerous | reverse complement strand
ATGTTACTTTGTAGAGTAATTTACAACAGCTTCGAACGCGGCTCAGCCAATCAGAATCAAGGACCGGAACTCTCCGCTTTATAATGTAATGCTTGGTTGCAGTTGTCTTACGTGTTTCTGTGTTCCTCCACGACAGCAACATCACAGAGATGAGGAAACAGTATAAAGATGCTTTCCTGAAGAAACATGGCATCAAACTGGGCTTCATGTCTGCGTTTGTGAAAGCGGCTGCCTACGCTTTGACAGACCAGCCTGCCGTTAACGCTGGTACGTTCACACACACACACACACTCTCTCACACACACACACTCTCACGCGCACTCTCTCACTCTCACACACACACACTCTCACACACACTCACACTCTCAC
>NW_015659915.1:679163-680427 GCF_001515625.1 Sinocyclocheilus rhinocerous | reverse complement strand
CACACACACACACACACACACACACTCAAGCCTTGCTAGTTCAGCCTCAGCATCTCACCACTTCAGATTAAGCGTGTGTGGTTATGTGGTCGTCTGTTCGAGTCTAAAGAACACGTTTTACAGATTACCTTTCTGTCGCCCCCCTCCTCTCTTTCCTTCCAAACCTCATTGGCTTGGCCTACATAGACAGGCACGTTTAACACGGTTTCATCAGGCCAGTGTGTGTCTATATTTGCCCAGAGTCTCACCATTTCATGTTCTTCATCGGATACTAGCATGTACCTGCTGGTCGTGTCTGACCGAACGCTAAAATAGAACTGCAGGGTTGGTGCACCCATTAGAGTCATAGTTAACTAACAACTTTTGTAACTACTTTTGTGCTTTTAGTTTTACTTGAAATAAAATAAATGTTAAGCATAATAAATGATTAAAACTTACACTTATTTTATTTCAGCTAGTTGCCTAAAATAACTAAAACTAATAAAAATGTATATAAAGACAAAAATGACAAACACGTGACAAAATTACCAAAACCTTTAAATTAAAAACAAGGCAAGAAAAAAAAATCAAAATATTAATAAAAACTGCTGTTGTCCCGCCTTGTCTTCCTGTTTCAGTTGAAATTCAGTGTTCCTTTGAACGTACTGCTGTATATACAGTATATATATATATATATATACAGTATCTCACAGAAGTGAGTACACCCCTCACATTTTTGTAAATATTTTATTATATCTTTTCATGTGACAACACTGAAGAAATGACACTTTGCTACAATGTAAAGTAGTGAGTGTACAGCTTGTATAATAGTGTAAATTTGCTGTCCCCTCAAAATAACTCAACACACAGCCATTAATGTCTAAACCGCTGGCCACAAAAGTGAGTAAACCCCTAAGTGAAAATGTCCAAATTGGACCCAATTAGCCATTTTCTCTCCCCGGTGTCATGTGACTCAGTGTTACAAGGTCTCAGGTGTGAATGGGGAGCAAGTGTGTTAAATTTGGTGTTATCGCTCTCACTCTCTCATACTGGTCACTGGAAGTTCAACATGGCACCTCATGGCAAAGAACTCTCTGAGGATCTGAAAAAAAGAATTGTTGCTCTACATAAAGATGGCGTAGGCTATAAGAAGATTGCCAAGACCCTGAAACTGAGCTGCAGCACGGTGGCCAAGACCATACAGCGGTTTAACAGGACAGGTTCCACTCAGAACAGGCCTCGCCATGGTCGACCAAAGAAGCTGAGTGCACGTGCTCAGCGTCAT
>NW_015659915.1:652668-676759 GCF_001515625.1 Sinocyclocheilus rhinocerous | reverse complement strand
AATTTGGACATTTTCACTTTGGGGTGTACTCACTTTTGTGGCCAGTGGTTTAGACATTAATGGCTGTGTGTTGAGTTATTTTGAGGGGACAGCATATTTACACTGTTATACAAGCTGTACACTCACTACTTTACATTGTAGCAAAGTGTCATTTCTTCAGTGTTGTCACATGAAAAGATATAATAAAATATTTACAAAAATGTGAGGGGTGTACTCACTTCTGTGAGATACTGCATATATATTACACAAATACAAATATTTTAGTTATTTCACAGTGTATTGTGGAACTGCAATTGCGAGATATAAACTCGAAAAAGTGAAATGTATATTGAAAGCTATTAACTGTTGTTGATTTTAATCTGCGCAGTCATTGATGACACAACCAAAGAGATCGTGTATCGGGATTATGTGGATATCAGTGTGGCAGTCGCGACACCGAAGGTAAATCCTACACATTTATGCCTCTTATGCAGAAATTAATACTTTCTTTCCGCAAGGATGCATTAAATTGATCAAAAGTGACAGTCATTAGTTAAAAATTAATGTTATAACCGCTGTTATATGAATATGCTGTTCTTTTGAACTTTCTATTCATCTGTGAATCCTGAAAAAATGAATCACAGTTTCCACAAAAATATTGTGCAGCACGACTGTTTTCAACATTGATAATAATCAGAAATGTTTCTCGAGCAGCAAATCAGCATATTAGAATGATTTCTGAAGATCATGTGACACTGAAGACTGGAGTAATGATGCTGAAAATACAGCTGCACATCACAGAAATAAATTACAGTTTAACAGATATTCACATAGAAAACAGATATATTAAATGGTAATAACATTTCACTGTTTTTACTGTATTTTTGATGTATGCAGCCTTGATGAGCAGAAGAGACTTCTTTAAAATATTTGCTTAGAAAAAAGATACTTCATTCATTTTAAGATTATTTGATGAATAGAAAGTTCAAAAGAACAGCACTTATTTAAAAAAAAAACGTTTGTAACATTATAAAAATTTTTACTGTCACTTTTGATCAATTCAATGCGTCCTCGATGAGTAAATGTATTGAAGACTGGAGTAATGATGCTGAAAATTCAGCTTTAATCACAGGAATAAATTACATTTTATTAAATATTCACATAGAAAACATAATAATATTTCACAATATTACTGTTTTTAGTTCACACACATGTAGCCTTGGTGAGCAGAAGAGACTTCTTTCAGAAAAATCATATTTTAGAATGGTGACATGATTTCCATAACAGCAGATGTTTAGCTTGTTCTCTTTACTCTCAGTCTTATAATATCAGTCATCGTCGCTGTAGTAATGTGCAGGTGTTTCTGGGCCCTGTGTGTTGAACACATTCTCATCTGCGTCTCTCAGGGGCTCGTGGTTCCCGTGATCAGAGGCGTGGAGGGAATGAACTTCACAGACATCGAGAAAGCGATTAACGAGCTGGGAGAGAAGGTGAGAGCCGCTGTCTGAAGACACGCTTGTTCAGCTGCAAATGGAGCGACTAACCAGAAATCTTTATTTAGCTAAATATGTTACATGACCTAAAAAAACAGCGGTGGTATCATTGGTCAAACTGATGTCAAGTGAAGGGGAAAAATCGAACCGTGTAATTTCTGAAAAACGCTGCGGTTTATGACTCTAATGACATTTTTAAGAGCGTTAATCAGTTACTTTTATGCATTTCAAAGACGCTTTTATACAAAGAACACAGTAATCCTCCAAAGAGCCAGCAATGATCATGATGTGCAGTAGCAGATTTATTACGCGACTAGATTATTAAGCAAACTAGAGAAGAGAAAGAAGGCTGTTTTTCATTTAAATATTAAACACATCTGCTAGATTGTTGGATTGGGTGCCAGTTTCTGACTTGTTTTCCTGTGTTTTCGTCGTAGGCTCGTAAGAACGAGCTGGCTGTTCATTTGGACAACTTTAAAGATGATTTTGTCAATATTTAGATTTTTTTGCACCCTCAGATTCTCGATTTTCAGATAGTTGTATCTCGGCCAAATATTGTCTGATTCTAACAAACCATACATCAATGGAAAGATTATTTATTGATGATGTATAAATCTCAATTTTGAAAAATTGACCCTTATGACTGGTTTTGTGCTCCAGGGTCACATTTATGCACAGACACTTTCATCCAAAGAACAAAAGTAATTCACCTAAGAGCTTACAACAATCATAATGTACGGTAGCAGATTTATGAGACGACGATTAGGAAGCAAACTAGAGAAGAGAAGGAAGGGTGTTTTTCTTCTAAATGTTAGATTGTGGGATTGGGTGTTTTTTTTCCATGTCTGGCCAGTTTCTGACTTGTTTTCCTGTGTTTTTGTCGTAGGCTCGTAAGAACGAGCTGGCTGTGGAGGACATGGACGGCGGCACCTTCACCATCAGCAACGGAGGAGTGTTCGGCTCCATGTTCGGGACTCCCATCATCAACCCGCCGCAGTCGGCTATTCTGGGCATGCATGGCATCTTTGAGCGGCCCATGGCCATCGCTGGGAAGGTTAGATGGGAACGGCTTGATGTTTTCTGTGCCTTGTGTCAGTCGAGTCTTTAACAGTAAAAGCTCCATTCATTTCCTCCATAGCGACATTTTTGTTAATCAGTGGTTACCCACTAACCCTTATGTTTAAAACAATCATGTTGAATTGATGTAGGAAAAAATACATTCTCAAAGCAGCCTCCACCAATCAGAGAGATGGGGCGAGAAAACAGCACTTAAGCTCCACCCACTCTGGAACTTTATTTTCACTATGGGGGGAAAAAAAGAAAAGATAATTGCTATGTTTTATAAAACATGGAATAACCGTTTTATAAAAGCTATAATCCCCGTGAAGCCGTGGTTTACAGTGATTTTATAACAGCTAAGGGGCATTGTTAGGTACGGGTTTACAGTGATTTTATAACAGCTAAGGGGCATTGTTGGGTATGGGTTTACAGTGATTTTATAACAGCTAAGGGGCGTTGTTAGGTAAAATAATTTACATTTTTGTTGCTGTGTGTTTATTTTATGAAACCTTGCCATGTACTGTATATGTAGTAAACATTTAATAAAAGCAATAAGCCCTGTGAAGCCGTGGTTTACAGTGATTTTATAACAGCTAAGGGGCGTTGTTACGGGCGGGTTTATATAGGTATATATAAACCCGTACCTAACAACGCCCCTTAGCTGTTATAAAATCACTGTAAACCACGGCTTCACGGGGCATATTGCTTTTATAAAACGGTTATTCCATGTTTTATCTGACGATTGTTTATTTAATTTTTTTTTTATCAAAGTTGGAAGTTTATATCTTGAAGTTGTCTAAGTTAATATCTCACAGTCTCTTCTGCGTATCAAGGCTGTATTTATTTGATCAATTCAATTCACGTTTATTTGTATAGCGCTTTTCACGATAATATTGTGGAATATTGGAATTTCTAATATTGTTTTCCTATTTTAATATATTGTAAACTGTAATTTATTTCTGTGATGCGCAGCTGTATTTTCAGCATCATTACTCCAGTCTTCAGTGTCACATGATCTTCAGAAATCATTCTAATATGCTGATTTATAATAAATGTTGAAACTGTTGTGCTGCTGAATATTTTTTTTGGAACCTGTGATACTTTTTTCTTTGATTATTTGAGGAATAAAAAGTTAAAAAGAACAGCATTTATTTAAAACAGAAATATTTTATAGCAATATAAGTCTTTACTATCACTTTTTATCCATTTAGCACATCCTTGCTGAACAAAAGTATTAATTTCTTTAAAAAAAAGAAAGAAAAAATGTTCTGACCCCAAACTTTTGAATAGTAGTGTATATTGTAATGCAAAAAATATATATTTTGAATAAACACTGTTGTTTTTTAACATTTTGTTTATCAAAGAATCCTGAAAAAAGTATCACAGGTCCCGAAAAATATTAAGCAGCAAAATTATTTCCAACATTTATTATAAATCAGCATATTGAAATGATTTCTGAAGATCATGTGACACGAGACTGGAGTAATGATGCTGAAAATACAGCTGCGCATCACAGAAATAAATTCTATTTTAAAGTATATTAAAATCGAAAGCTGTTATTTTAAATAGCAATAATATTTCACAAATAAAAATAAAATTTCATGTGTTTTTGATCAAATAAATGCAACCTTGATGAGCAAAAGAATCTTATTTAAAAAAAAAAAAAAAAAAAACATTAAAAATCGTATTTATCCCAAACGATTTAACGGCACTATATATGCATATTTTGCAGGGCTACAAATCTAATCAACAGCTTTAAATTAGTTTTATATTTCTGCATTGTTTTTAATTTGGCATTTGCAGTGATTCATTAAAGCAATAAGCCCTGTGAAGCCGTGGTTTACAGTGATTTTATAACAGCTAAGGGGCGTTGTTAGGCACGACGCGAAGCTTATTGCTTTTATAAAACGGTTATTCCATATACGTAGTAAGGTTTCACAAAATAAAACGGAGCAAATAAAGTGTAATGATATTAATAAAAACAGTATTCTTCCACCAAACAATGTAGTTCCTCAGAAACAGTTGTGGTTGCTACAAAGTGGTTGCCGAGCAACACACAAACGTAAACAAAGGTGTATGTTACTTTGTAGAGTAATTTACAACAGCTTCGAACGCGGCTCAGCCAATCAGAATCAAGGACCGGAACTATCTGTTTTATAAGGGATTGTAGTTCGCCTCATTACAGCCTAAGTTTACAGTCCTAGTATCCTTGTGCTTTTGCCTGATTTTTGAGACCAGAGTTTGGCATGTTGTGATTCTTCTTGTTTTCTTTAACTCTCCACGGGGAAATGAATGGAGAAGTCCAGCGCTGCTGTGAAAGCATGTGTGAGTGAAGCTCTGGTGCTCTTCTGTTCTCTGACGTGTTCAGGTGGAGATCCGGCCGATGATGTACGTGGCTCTGACGTACGACCACCGCCTGATTGACGGCAGAGAGGCCGTGACCTTCCTCAGAAAGATCAAATCTGTTGTGGAGGACCCTCGGGTGCTGCTGCTGGACATGTGAACGCTCTCCAAACACGTTCTCATCTCGACCCACAAACCCCATCTGTACACTAGGGACGGCCGCGTCAGGATTTGCATTGATTAGCTTCATGTTGAGTTGTTTTACCATGTCTATGTCCGCTGGGTTTCCACTGTATTATGGAGGAAGGCGGTCCTGTCATTGTATGTACAAATCTGCGCACAAAACATGCCCTGTGCAATTATTGGTTTCTAAATGGAGAATAAATGATAGTAAAATACAGTATATGATATATTTAATCTCTTGGGTGTAAAGCGAGCGGAGCAGAAACACTATGTTCCAGTGAGTCGCAGGTGCTTGTTTTTGTACTCCAGACCATCAGATCCTGTCTGCCTGTGTAAAAAAAACCACCTAAATGAGATTTTAAACAATAAAATCAATGAAATGCTCACGCTCTGTCGTGTCTTTCTGACTGCGTGTTTCTATTCAGCAGCCAGCAGTCATGTGTGAGAGTCTTCAGTAATAACCGGAGAATAAATCATGCGACAAACATCAGCTGAACTCGCTCTCAGAACGCAATGTTGCTTAAGCTCCATTAATCACTTTAAATAGTTTGGATGGAATTATTCCTTCAGAAATGTAACAAGGTCGGAAGTTTTAAAGTTTAACTTTGAGCACAAGGCTCCATATACGTAGTAAGGTTTCACAAAATAAAACAGAGCAAATAAAGTAATAAAATACAAATAATAAAAACAGTATTCTTCCACCAAACAATGTAGCTCCTGAGAAACAGTTGTGGTTGCCGAGCAACAGACAAACGTAAACAAAGGTGTATGTTACTTTGTAGAGTAATTTACAACAGCTTCGAACGCGGCTCAGCCAATCAGAATCAAGGACCGGAACTCTGTTTTATATTCTGTCTATATAGAGAGATAATAGTTTGTTTTACTATCATTGAAGTACTATTATATGTTTTGTTAATATTTTGAATTGGAATTTATTTTTATATTTTCTGTTTTTGTTTTTAGCTAAAGTTGTAGTTTTGTTTTTGTCATTTATTAGTTTTTTTATACCTATATTTTTATGTTTATTTTTGTCATTTTAAAGGAAAATTTGAATTATTCCATTGACAGCTATCTGAAATAAAATAAGTTTTTTATATTTTATTTCAGTTAATGTTTATTTACAGTTAAAGGTAATGAACATTTTTCTTTGTGGTTTTACTTTTAGTTAAAGATATAAACCCTGGTGGGGACACAACTTCAAGTCTTTTTAATGGTACATTATTTAACTAAAATGTAAACTACATAAAACACAAAGGATAGAGGTGGATCTTGCAGATGAGTACAAACATCTTTCCAAAAACATCTTCAGCTCAGATAGAGGGACTGGACTCTGTAATTTCAAAGAATTTTGAATAAAGACAAAATTCTAGAGTTTATTTCTATGTGTTTTTGTTTTTTATCCAAATGAACACATTTGCTAATACAGCACAAAGGATGAAATAAATCATGACAAAGACTATATATATATATATATATATATATGGTTTGTTAGGTTTGGTATTTGGTAGTTAGGTTTGTCAAGTGTTCCAACATTTTGTTTTGCAAATTTGCATTTATATTAAGAAATAGAAAAGACACCTGCTTTCGTTGATTGTGTTCACTCAGACTCCGATTCACACGGAACTAACACTGGACACATATTACTGATGTGTGTGTGTGTGTGTGGTTGCGTTTAACATGCATGCAAGGCTTCTGGAGAATATGAAAGTAAGTTACAGTGCAAGAGTCTGGTCCACGTCTTCATGTTCAGGGCCGGATGTGGTGACAAGAGCTTCTAGTTTGGTCACATGCTTAGGATGCTTTGAGGTCACTTGGTTTGTTATTCTCACGCCTGAAAGATTAGAAACCATAAACCTCCCCTGCTTTACTATTCCACAAACACGTGGTTTATTTATTAATACTCTTCAAAGGTCAAAAAAAAAATTTAATGAGAAGGTTTTGAGCTTCTAATCAGACATGCATGTTAATACATTTGCTCTGACAGGTAATATGCATTTATGTGCTTTCAGCAGCATTTCTCATGTAAGAAACTGGTAAGAAATGAGTGGTTTTATTCAATGCAATCACATAAGAAGCATTCAATCAGAAATGGAAAGGACAGAACACATGACTGAGTGTTTGGTGTTCAGTAATATTGCATTTCAGTAAGTGCAAAGTGGGACACTGCAATTCATTTTTCTTAGACATTTGAAGTCGACTGTCCTTGATTTCACTGCAAGTGTTGTGTAGAAAACTGCTGATGTGGAGAAATTACTCCTGCTGCCACCAGATGGTGGTAAAAGTACAACTATGAACCATAAATCCTCCTTAGACATCCAGAGTCCTTTGGGACTTTCAATGCTGTGATCCGCTTCAGACCGTCACAAAAGATTCACCCGCATTCATTTTTTCTGCTCGTCAAATTAAAATAAAGTGAGTTGTTTCCACTCCTACAAGTGATGCTGAAAATCAAATCTGAATATCTGCAGTTTTAAAAATATCTGAAACTCTTAGTCCATGATCAGATTAGCATTCTACTCTTACCATTTCATTATTATATAATATTGCATACTGTTGATAGTTTACTGTATTCAGAAACACCCAGACTGTACTTGTCAAAACGTGCAGTATAGCACTTACACACTTACATTTCCATCAGCTGTGATTTATCACGCATTTAGACTCGCTTTGATTACACTGCCAAAAAAATGAAGCATAACAACTTGAAAAGATTCATAAAAAGAAACAAAACGTGAAAATGTGCTCACACTCAGGCCATCCCAGATGTAGATCCGTCAGAAAAAATGAGATGATAAAAACATCACAATAATCCACAAGTAATCCACAGCACTCCAGTCCATCAGTGAACATCTGGAGAAGACAAAAGCTGAAAAATACGAGTCCATAATCCATAATAACTCTTCCTCCAGTGAAAAAGTGCATCTGCTGTTGTCTCTCGCATCTCCAGCCACATATTAGTTTAGAGCTGTTTAAACGCTGCTTGATCTGTGCAGATTTCTCTCCTGATTCACACCAGAACGCTTTTTCACTGGAGGAAGCGTTATTGTGGATTATGGACTCTATGGTGTTTTAGTTAAAAACGTCTTAATGCTGGATTAGTTTCAGCTTTTGTCTTCTCCAGATGTTAACTGATGGACTGGAGTGCTGTGGATTACTTGTGGATTATTGTGATGTTTTTATCAGCTGTTTGGACTCTCATTCTGACGGCACCCATTCACTGCAGAGCATCCATTGCTGAGACACTGATGCAATGCATTTTCATTTTTTGGGGTGAACTGATCCTTTAGTGACAGCTGCCACTGAAGATGGCTGTCATGTGATACTTCTTTTTACTGTGCAACAATGCAGACTGTTTTTAAAAGGTATAAATATTAGTACTAGTAATCCAGTCCAAACAGAGCCTTAGGGTGATAAATAGATAGGCCAAATAAAGATTCACAACATTGTAAAAATATTTTTTTTTTTTTGGGTGAACTGATCCTTTAGTGACAGCTGCCACTGAAGATGGCTGTCATGTGATACTTCTTTTTACTGTGCAACAATGCAGACTGTTTTTAAAAGGTATAAATATTAGTACTAGTAATCCAGTCCAAACAGAGCCTTAGGGTGCTTTCCATCTGGTGAGATCACTGACATAAATAGGCCAAATAAAGATTCACAACATTGTAAAAATATTTTTTTGGGGGGAAAACATTCATAAATATGCTATATTTTGTTTTTTTAAGAGAGGAAATTCAGACTCCGAATGTGAATCTGTGCTCATCTTTAGTATCTGGAGGTGTAATGGCAGAAACAAATGGAGGGGGTGAATACTTTCGGAAGGCACTAGGGCGTCTGAACTGAGCTGCTGAGTGTGAGCCACGGCACGGAGTTAAAGAAGGGATGACTCTTGATGTCGCTCACGCCGCCGCCTCCTGATCCCAGACGATAACGCGCATCAAACTGCAGCAGCTGCGGGACACGGGAAGAAGAAAACGGCAGCAGCGGCTCAACGTCTCACATTATTAGTTAGGAAATGCAAAAAGAGAACACAAAACAAGCATTAGAACAAGACAGGCATACTCCACAAACAGAGCACAGATTATGCATAGGTATAACTGATAAAGATAATTTACAATGCTTTCAAGCTTCATTCATCCGTGTTCTTAGTATTTCATGGCCTGTAATATCATGTATTATTTAAAGAGGACATTGAATGCCCATTTCCACACTATTATTCCTTAGGGTCTTCATGATATGTCTGTATCATACTTTGGATAAAACTCCTCAGTGGTCGTGTAAAACAACACCCTTTTACCTCGTCAGAAACAGCTATGTTCACAGCAAGCCGTTTCGGTGCATGTCTCTTTAAATGATAATGAGCTACTGCTCACCCCGCCCCTCTGTTCTATTTTTTGGGTATTCTGTGGCACGCTACCATCAAAAAGAAAACGAATCCACTGCATGAAAATGAAAAGACTCTTACATTCACTTTTACATCCAACTACGAAAGGGTGGAGATATGCTAATATGGGACAGTCTGTCAACGGAAGTGGGCGGGGCCTGAGCAGTATGACATCATACTGCGCAGAAAATCAAAACGGTTTGATAATTTAGACTGTTTAGGTGTTTTGGGGAGTGAATGGATTTTTATCATTGTAGGGTGGTTGTGTCCACTCACTGCTAAGACACATTTATATGCAAACACCTATTTAAAGACATATTTATGTATGTTTTTCCATACAGTATTCATGCAAGACAAATTGCAGATGCGAGTCTGGATTTGGGGTCCTCGTCTGATTTTAATGCAATGTAAACTGCATAATAAAATGTAAGTCAACACACACACAGTGAGGTCTCATGTCAAGCTAAAGAAACTGTTTAAAGTGTGTATTGTCAAGTTGAACTTGAGAAAGAAGTATGTTTATCCCCTATCAGATGACACATAGGTTAATGAAGAGGTCCATCGAAGCTCCTCTGACCTAGTCTGGTCCAACCCTTGAACCCAAAGAGTTATGCTGCATTCAAGTCCGTCCATGCATTTCATTAAACTCATAATTACAAAAATTACATTGTGACATGAAGACAAATTGCAGATGCGAGTCTGGATTTGGGGTCCTCGTCTGATTTTAATGCAATGTAAACTGCATAATAAAATGTAAGTCAACACACACACAGTGAGGTCTCATGTCAAGCTAAAGAAACTGTTTAAAGTGTGTATTGTCAAGTTGAACTCGAGAAAGAAGTCTGTTTATCCCCTATCAGATGACACATAGGTTAATGAAGAGGTCCATCAAAGCTCCTCTGACCTAGTCTGGTCCAACCCTTGAACCCAAAGAGTTATGCTGCATTCAAGTCCGTTCACAGCTACCATAATTATGCATTTCATTAAACTCATAATTACAAAAATTACATTGTGACATAATGTAAACACAGAAATGGCATCGGCCTCAACTCTACTGCTACATATCAGCGTTTGATGTCATTTCATAAGCATGCTCTGTGTACTTTCTTTGTTTTCAAGAGCATATAGAGGTCCTGCCCTGCAAACACTGAGCATACTATCTATGAGTTTGCATTGAGAGAGCAGGTACCTCGGTGAGAAGCGAGGCGGCTGCAGCGCTGAGGAATTCTGGGATATGGAGCGGAGTGTGAGGGTGAACACCTGTAGGGTGGCACTGCCACAGGGGCTGCGGAGAAACAGAGTTGAACAAATGAAAACACGCTCTCCTCTCAAGATGGTCAAGACGATTTTGGTGCATTTTTAATTGAAGTAGTAGATTTTTGGGAACTGCTATAATACTTCAACAGCCTAATAATATGGCAAAACACATAACACAGCAAAGGACTCTCATCCAACCATCTGGGCCATTTTCAGTCATTCATGGTTTAGTTTTAAGATCGTTCATTTTAAACCAGGAATAAAAAGAACTGCTTACCGTGCCAGTAAGAAGCTCATATAATAAAGCTCCAAGACTCCACCAATCACACGCCTCGGTGATTTTTGACACGCCTCCAATCTCTGCTCCAAATCAGTAAAAACAAATACAACTTCCTATTACATCTCAAGAGAACAGAATGTGTTAGTAATCGTGAAAAACCGTTTGAAATGTTTCACCTGGTGCACAGTACATCTCTTCCATTGCTTTCGGGTTAATTTCAGGCTGAACTTCTGTCCACTGTCCAAAGTACGTAAGACACGCATCACCTGTGTGCAATATGTTTGAGCAACCGTTTGAAAATACTAAAAACTGCTGTTGTCTTTCTTTTGTGAAACACAAAAAGAGATATTAGACAGAATGTCCAAGCTGCTTTTCCATGCAATTAAACTGAAAGGTGATTTACACTGTCAAGCACCGAAAAGGACAAAAACATTTCATAAAAGTAAATAAGCAGTCAGTCAATAAGTCCTATATTCCAAGTCTTCTGAAGTCATACGATGCTTTGTGTGAGGAACAGACTGAAATTGTATTCATTAATCACCAACAATGTTCCCGCTTCGCTTCACCTCTCAAGTCTCATTTGCAGTCAAAAAGACCTAAAGCTAAATCCAACGGTAAAGAACCAATACAGTTTAGCAACGATGATGTGATAGTAAGGCTAGCATTGTTAATGGTAAAGCTGGCTTTTTTATAACTGAAGCATGATATTTTTACACTTTTTCAGGTTTTGAAAGTATAATTCGCAATTAATTTCTTTGTATGGAAAAATCAGTGGGAACATCTCATTTACATGGGTGAATTAATGTTTAACGTTTCATTTACTATAACAGATAAACAATTTTTTTCCGATAAATAAAACACCACACAATAATAATGCATAAAAGTGAGCATTTGCATCAAACAGAATAAAGTGCAAACTGAACAAAAGAACAACTTTTGTTATTTGTTTTTAAATATATTTAAGAGCAAAAGTATCAACAACAAACATTTCCAACCAATTCCTGGGATCTCTTCTGGTCTGCCATGTTTTAGTCCTCCAGATTAAAGTGCAAAAAATGTGAGCATGTTCACTTTTTCTGGCTTGAGCTCCGTGTTGTCATCTCTGTCAGTTTTGAGGCCTCCTCAATGCAGAAGTTCACTGTGGCTTCAAGGTGATCAGAAAAGCTTCCTTTAAACAAAGCTTGTCAAGTCCATCACCTTCTTTGCATCATCAGTGTACCTGGACTCAAAATCTGACTTCATTAACCTTTTCAGGTCTTTGGTGAGGGCACTGTCTTCATTTTTCACCTCAATAATGTCTGAGATGGTGTGACTTAGCACCGGCCTCAGGGCTGACAGGCTTACTCTGCTCTCTGAGGCCAAAGCATCAGTGAAAGCACTGAGTGGTTCAAGGATTTTTAAGACTTTGCATCAAATGCCATGCCCCTCTCTCAGTTGCCAGTACAGCACAGACTGCCTGCTGTTGTTCAATAAACCTCTGCAGCATTTTCTGAGTCGATCCCCATCTAGTGACTACATCATGGATGAGTGACCTCTGAGGGATGTTTAAGGCCTCTTGTTTATTCCTGAGCTCTCTTCTTCTCTTCCAGCTTCTTGAAAATCCCTGCACCAAATGTCGACAAGCTCGGACAGCTGTGTCCACCCTCTGAGCTTTAGAAATGGCCAGATTCAAGTTGTGGCCAAAACATCCAAACCACTGGGAGGGGAAGGGGGTCTCACTCTCGAATGCCTTTTTCATGTTGGTAGCATTATCAGTTGTAACACTGACAAGACGGTCTTTGTTGATACCCCACTCTTGTAACATGTTATCAAAAAATTCTAAAAATCAAAAAATTTGATTGAAGTTTCCAATCTAAGAGGTAGTGGATGGTGAAGCTTGTATATGGATGACCACGTCCTCCACTGCTGATCCATAGGTCAGTGGTTGCTGCATACCATTTTCCCTGGGCTATATGCTTGCCAACTTCCTCTTTTAGACTGTTGTATATTCTGGGTAATTCTGTTTTTGAGAAAAACTTCTCTGAGGGAACTTTGTAAAGTGGAACTGTAGTCTTCATCAGTTTCTGAAATCCTGGTTTTGCTACTGTGTGAATTGGTATCATGTCCTTGGCAATATAATATGCTATGGCATGATTGATTTCTTTGACCCGATGAGATGAGGGTCCATATGAAGCCTGACGCTGGAATGCCTCTTTGACTGTTGGCTGAACGATGGCTTCAGCTGAAGATGAACCAGCACTGCTACTCTGTAAAATAGACAGGAAAAATATAACTCCATACCTCTAAAAATGTACAAAGATGCTGTTCAGACATGCAAAGTAATGCTGAAATTGAAAATCTTATTTTTTGTTTGTTTGATTAAATATGATTTAAAAAATTATATTCCAAATAAATATAATTCTTTCATTCCATAGTAGTAATGGAAAAAGACACAATGATGATATTTGCATGCTCTCTTGCAGTACAATAGTATAATCAACAATTTAGATATATAGCCAAATATACAAATAACATCTAGATATTTAAATGAGCATTACTGACACATACTAACATACTGTCTGTACAACAGTAGTACTGCAATACACGTTTTTTTTTTTTTTCTGAATAACAAGCCAACAGGTTAGCTAATAGAGCTAGAAAAACATTTATAAACTGCAAGTTCACCTGCACTGTGTGGCAGACAGTGTACAATTGTGTTGCATTCCATCAACTTACAATCAAAATAATTATTCTGGCACACTGTCATTAATTGTACAACTTACTTTTAACTGATTATTGTATTTTAGTTGTTAAAATACATGACAAACTTTAGCATAGCTAGTGGAGTTCTAGCTAACTCTTAAACTACGTTGAAACAAGCTACATGGCAAACGGAAATAACAGTTCACGTAATTTTAACATCCTGTCCTTCAACTAGTTGTTTTTATTTGGTGTTCAACACGGAAATGAGAAGTAAACTTACCTTTATCTCCCTGAATTGCACTGAATGGTTGTCGCAAAGATGAGCGAACATGTTAGACGTGTTCCCGTGTTTCGCTGCCACTTTCCGTCCACATGTCTTACACAAAGGTAAACCGTCTTCGACAGCAGTCCCTCTGCATTTTTTCGAACCCAAAATATTTCCAAACCACTGACTTTACCCTTTTAGAAGGGGGATAAATTGTCGGCAGCATTCCTCATTCCGCCATGCTTCTCCTCCATGTGGGAATTGTTTACATCAGAGTGCGCATGGCTCTTTTACGCAGCATACAGGCAGTGTACTTTGATGAAAAAGCAGCTAATGCACATTCTAAAAATTTACATTTGGATCTATAATTATTCACGGTATTTTGAAGTGTCCGCGATAACAACACCGTGCATATTCATTACCGTGATTTATCGCATTACCGAATACTGGCACATGTCTAGCTCCAACACACCTGCCAGTAACTTTTTAGTAATCCTGAACATACTGATTAGCTGTTTCTGGTGTGTTGGAGCAGATTGGAACTAAACTCTGCAGGATGGTAGCCCTCCAGGACTAGAGGTAAAGAGCCCTGACCAAGGATAAAGACTTTCCAACAGGAGACATACCACTATTGCGGAGTAGAATATTTCGTGGGTTGAGGTCCTGGCACACAATGCCCTGCTCATGAAGACTTTCCAAGGCCAACAGAATCTGAGCCCCCCCAGTCGCACCTCATCCTCAGGGAGTCCCCGTCTACCTCACTTCGATTTGGCACTGAAGTTCTTGGCCTTAATTTGGGGGTAATGGCCCAAGCCATCCACCTTCACCTGCTGCTCTAGTTCAGTCTCGCTCCAACAGGAGCTGTTTGTGGTAGGTGCTGACAGACAGGAGATCATGCCAACTTGTGGTTGTTTAAATGAAGAGTTGAAGAACTGCCAATTCTCCGTGTCCTCCTTGCCAACCTCCCTCACCATGTCACCAGTGTTCACCCGAGAAGAAAAGTCTAAAGAGATACTTTCTTGTTTTTGAGGTGTACATTCAAATGGATTGCGATGAGAACTGACTTTGCTCAATTCAGCCACAAACTGTGAAATCTGTCCATTTCCACTGGGTTTACAGTTAGGGACACCTTGTTCATGAGGAAATCCATCATGCGCTTGGTTTCGTGGAGGTAAACGTGATGTATTGGGAACTATCTGCACTCTCTGTGGAAGAACATCAACCGTGCTGCAAAGGGTTGGTTGTGCGTTTTCACCAAATAAAGAGGCTGGAGTAATCTGAGATGCAATGCTGAATCCTAGAATATCCGAGTTTGATCCTGGTACAGTGAAACTCAGACAGTCCTGAGCAGGTTCCAAAGCATTCCAAGCTTTGTTCCGATCTATGCAAGAGTCAATGCGCTCAATGCGGACATCATTTCCTAGAAGGTCGGAAGTGACATCAAGACAATCCCGAGTGTCCATAATTACACAGGGATGAATGGGAAGAGGAAAATTATCCTGAGTTAAAGACTTGAGACCATTGGGTAGACCAATAGAAGGAAGCTCATTATCTGTCTTTGTTGCATACAAACCTAGAGAACCCCGCTGCTGGCGTCCTAAATCTTCACAGTAGGAGTGGGTTATACAGTTTTCAAGACAATGTTTTGTTGGGCTGCCTGGACTCTCAAGAGGTTTAGTTCTCTCATAATTCTCATTGAGGTAAATCTCTTGGCGGAGAGCAGGGAGGGTGTAGCTGTTCTTCAGATAGATCTTGTGCTGGTTGGGGCTGAAGCATTCTGGATGCTCCCTGACAGCTTCACTTCTGACCCTGTGAAGTCTGGAAAAGAGTCTTCCACCTGTAGAAAAGCAAAAGGCAACTTCAGGGAACATAAGTGTGGATCAGGGTTCTTCCAATCTGGACCTTGAGGTCCACGGTCTTGCAGAGTTTGGCTCCAACCCTAATTATACACCTGAACCAGTTAATCAAGGCCTTTAGGATTACTAGAAAATGAAAAGGCAGATGAGTTTGATCGGGGTCGGAGCTAAACTCTACAGGATAGTAGACCTCCAGAACAAGATTTGAAGATTCCTGATATACATATTTTTTTCTGAGTGTGTGCAACAAACAATATTCCCATGTATAAACTCTGCATCAGCAATGCTTAACATTTTCCCTGAGTATTATATCTTGACTCTAGTCCATCCCTTTCATTATTAGACTTCAGCACTGATTTGGATACTACAGAACAGGGGTGTCCAATTCTGCTTCTGGAGGGCTAATGACCCTAAAAGCAGGGGTTCTCAACTCTAGCCTTCGAGGTCCACTTTCCAGCAGGGTTTATCTCCAATCTTGACCAATTAACCTGCCTGTAGCTTTCTAGTAATCCTGAAGAACTTGATTAGCTTGTTCAGGTCTGTTTGATTAGGGCTGGAGCTAAACTCTGCAGGATAGTAGCCTTCCATGGACCAGGATTGAACACCTCTGGTGTAGAGCATAATATTGTTTTGGATTTGTGTTGAGAATAAAGTTGGTACTTGTGAACAGGCTTTAGTGTGGTTTAGATTCTTCCTATCAGATCACTACCTCTATGATGACAAGCTGCCCACCTCACACAGGTTAAAAATGGAGTGCCGCAAGGCTCTGTCATTGGACCAAAGCAGTGTTTCACAACCCTGTTCCTGAAGGCACAACAGCAGTACACATTTTGGATGTCTCTCTTATCTGACCCATCCATTTCGGGTCTTGAACTCCCTACTAATGGGCTGATGAGTTGAATCAGGCATTTTTGAGTTTAAGAGTTTGAAAATGCATACTGTTGGAGTGCCTCCAGAAACAGGGATGGGAAACACTGGACCAATGGCTTCTGAATGAACTGTCTATAAAGGATGTAGGGTCTTATCATATATGAATACAAAACTCTGGAATAGCCTTCTGGGTGATGTTTGAGACACAAATACACTTTCATTTTAAGTGCAGACTGAAAACCCATCTTTTTAACAAGGACAATTCTCAAATTAATTTCATAAGATTGGGTTCCCCAGCAGAGTGTTGGTTCCTTTTAAGGTTTGTTCCTCATTAACTACGTAGGATATTTTTTCTTGCTATTATCCGTTTTTGTCTTGAATTCTGTCAAACTGCTTTAGAAAAATATACAATGTGAAAAGTGCTACAGAAATAACCTGAATTAACTCACCTTGAACATGTTCTAGATGAAGGAACACAGTGTCTTCACTGACATAGTATTTTAGCAGCTTCACCATGAAGGGCACTCCCTGAGGAATGATGGTCGACCTCTCACGACTCTTCCAGCTCGACTTCGGTAAACTCTGTCCAGCAAGCAGAATTTTTTGGTTTTACAGGTAAACACACTAGAATTAGGCTCTGTTACTAAACCTAGTGAGCTGCCTCTTCAAACAGCCTTTTAAGGCAACATAAATGTGCTTGTGACATACACTGCAAAAAAAGGCTTATCTTACTTAGTATTTTTGTTTTGTTTCTATTGAAAATATCTAAAAAATTCTTAAATTAAGATGCATTTACTTGATAAGCAAAATTACATAAGATATTTAGTCTTGTTACTTGGGAGAAAAACTGAATTAAGTGCATTTTGCTTAAAACAAGTAAAATTATCTGCCAGTGGGGTAAGTAAAATTTGCTCAGATAAAAGCGTCTGCCAAATGAATAAATATAAATGTAAAATTCTCTTGTTTTAAAGGAGACATATTATGCCCCTTTTTACAATATGTAATATAACACCGTTATCGCTTGCGAAATCAAAATGATGGCGCCGTGGGTGTAAACTTACAGATTAAGGGGCAATAATATTATAATGAGATCCCTTTGCCACGAAGGGAACGAAATCAGATGCGCTCGTTTTCTCAGACGCTTGCAGAAAAAGGCTCACCAAAACAAAGTTACTGGGTTAATCTTTTTCACATTTCCTTGGTTGGTAGATGCACCGGAGACCTGATTATAGCACTTACAACCTGGAAAAGTCAGATTTTTATGATATGTCACCTTTAAGAATATTTTACTTACCCCACTGGCAGATAATTTTACTTGTTTTAAGCTAAATGCACCTCATTTCGTTTTTTTCCCCCTGGAAACAAGACTAAATATCCTATGGCGTTTAGCTTACCAAGTAAATGCATCTTAATTTAAGATTTTTTATTTATTTTTTGATATTTTGAGTAGAAACAAGACAAAAATACTAAGTAAGATAAGCCTTTTTTGTAGTGTAACGCCTGTTCCAAAAGGTAATGCAAGTGCAAGATGATGGTTTCAGAATTTCTCTTTACAGAAAATAAAGTGATTTCTGGATTACGATGTTGACTATTTCTTTTAATAATGAAAAAATGATTTATTATTCGAAATTGCAAAGTATCTGAACATCATGGTAGCATTTTGTATTTCCTTTTAGTTTCTGCTGATTCAAAATTTAGCATTTTTGTTTTGTCCACCCATCTCTGTGATATCTATTTAAGCTTAAGCTTAATATCTCAAGTGTCTGGTTTCAGTAACCCGAGACGAGTTTGTACTCGGATTCAGGCACAGCAGCTTTTAGCAGGATCAGTCCAAACAGACTCGCAGTAATAACAGAAGACGTGAGTGTATTCCCAGAGCTGGATCCAGTTGGCTGGTCTGATTCCAGCAGGCACTCACACAGCGGTGTGGTCAGACAATTTCTGAAAGGAATCCATACGCTACAATACTTCTGTCTCAAATGCCTACCTTAACGATAAATGTCTCCTTGCTTATCAGACTTTCAACCGTCAGCACCTGTTGAAGACAGATTTATAACTAAAAGACTTTTTTAATATCTATTGCACTTCCAAAGACATTAACTTTCTGGAAGATAGAGAAATGACTGACTAGTTGTCAACCACAAGGAGCCTGAGAGGAGCAGATATTTCACACATACCTTATCAATGATTCCAACGACTTTGCACATCGCCAGATTCTCCACCGGTGAACTTAGAGGTCTGATCGACCGAAAGTGCAAGCTACTATAACCCTAATGACCAGGAAAAGAACATGTGTCAAGATAAAAATAAACAGACCATGGCCTGTATGCTATATCTGCCTTAGCCTCACACAGCCAGAATATTGTTTAACATCAAAGGTCTAGCTCACATTGCAGCAAAGAACCACCCATTTAAGGCCTGTTCACACCAAGGACAATAACTACAATGTTTTAATAATCACTTTAACATTACGAGAGTCCTATGACGAGTCCTACAACGATATATCACATTCAGAGCGATTTTTCCAACTGATGAATGATCAAAACATTCAAACCATCAGAAGCTATCCAACTTTAAAAAGCTTGAGTATTCAAAGTGACATAAGAGCATTTCTCATCTCATCTACATAAAAGTGTGGCTACAAAAGTAAAAAACTCAAACCAAAAAGAGACATGCTCAGTGGAAGCCTAAACAGATATGCTGTCATGCACATTCGTCACCTACTCCTAAATGAGAGGATCCTTTAGAGATGTTGTCTTGTAAGTAAGAGATGAAGATCTCCTCGGCTCTCTTCAGATATTGAGTGGTCTTTCGTTTCACGGCTTCACGTCTCTCTGTATTTGGATCTTTCTATTGAAAATATCTAAAAAATTCTTAAATTCAGATGCATTTACTTGATAAGCAAAATTACATAAGATATTTAGTCTTGTTACTTGGGAGAAAAACTGAATTAAGTGCATTTTGCTTAAAACAAGTAAAATTATCTGCCAGTGGGGTAAGTAAAATTTGCTCAGATAAAAGCGTCTGCCAAATGAATAAATATAAATGTAAAATTCTCTTGTTTTAAAGGAGACATATTATGCCCCTTTTTACAATATGTAATATAAGTCTCTGGTGTCCCCAGAATGTATCTGTGAAGTTTCAGCTCAAAATACCCCACAGATCATCTATTATATCATTTTGAAAATGGCTATTTGAGGTGGAAACAGAAACATGCTGTATTAGAGCATGTCTCTTTAAATGCAAATGAGTTGCTGCTCCCCGCCCCCTTTCTGTTTTGGTTCTGATTATCATGTTTTTGGTTGGTAGATGCACCGGAGACCTGATTATAGCACTTACAACCTGGAAAAGTCAGATTTTTATGATATGTCACCTTTAAGAATATTTTACTTACCCCACTGGCAGATAATTTTACTTGTTTTAAGCTAAATGCACCTCATTTCGTTTTTTTCCCCCTGGAAACAAGACTAAATATCCTATGGCGTTTAGCTTACCAAGTAAATGCATCTTAATTTAAGATTTTTTATTTATTTTTTGATATTTTGAGTAGAAACAAGACAAAAATACTAAGTAAGATAAGCCTTTTTTGTAGTGTAACGCCTGTTCCAAAAGGTAATGCAAGTGCAAGATGATGGTTTCAGAATTTCTCTTTACAGAAAATAAAGTGATTTCTGGATTACGATGTTGACTATTTCTTTTAATAATGAAAAAATGATTTATTATTCGAAATTGCAAAGTATCTGAACATCATGGTAGCATTTTGTATTTCCTTTTAGTTTCTGCTGATTCAAAATTTAGCATTTTTGTTTTGTCCACCCATCTCTGTGATATCTATTTAAGCTTAAGCTTAATATCTCAAGTGTCTGGTTTCAGTAACCCGAGACGAGTTTGTACTCGGATTCAGGCACAGCAGCTTTTAGCAGGATCAGTCCAAACAGACTCGCTGTAATAACAGAAGACGTGAGTGTATTCCCAGAGCTGGATCCAGTTGGCTGGTCTGATTCCAGCAGGCACTCACACAGCGGTGTGGTCAGACAATTTCTGAAAGGAATCCATACGCTACAATACTTCTGTCTCAAATGCCTACCTTAACGATAAATGTCTCCTTGCTTATCAGACTTTCAACCGTCAGCACCTGTTGAAGACAGATTTATAACTAAAAGACTTTTTTAATATCTATTGCACTTCCAAAGACATTAACTTTCTGGAAGATAGAGAAATGACTGACTAGTTGTCAACCACAAGGAGCCTGAGAGGAGCAGATATTTCACACATACCTTATCAATGATTCCAACGACTTTGCACATCGCCAGATTCTCCACCGGTGAACTTAGATGTCTGATCGACCGAAAGTGCAAGCTACTATAACCCTAATGACCAGGAAAAGAACATGTGTCAAGATAAAAATAAACAGACCATGGCCTGTATGCTATATCTGCCTTAGCCTCACACAGCCAGAATATTGTTTAACATCAAAGGTCTAGCTCACATTGCAGCAAAGAACCACCCATTTAAGGCCTGTTCACACCAAGGACAATAACTACAATGTTTTAATAATCACTTTAACATTACGAGAGTCCTATGACGAGTCCTACAACGATATATCACATTCAGAGCGATTTTTCCAACTGATGAATGATCAAAACATTCAAACCATCAGAAGCTATCCAACTTTAAAAAGCTTGAGTATTCAAAGTGACATAAGAGCATTTCTCATCTCATCTACATAAAAGTGTGGCTACAAAAGTAAAAAACTCAAACCAAAAAGAGACATGCTCAGTGGAAGCCTAAACAGATATGCTGTCATGCACATTCGTCACCTACTCCTAAATGAGAGGATCCTTTAGAGATGTTGTCTTGTAAGTAAGAGATGAAGATCTCCTCGGCTCTCTTCAGATATTGAGTGGTCTTTCGTTTCACGGCTTCACGTCTCTCTGTATTTGGATCCACTGTAAGACACAGAAAACTCTGCATTAGTGTGGAGATCTATGATTGGCTAAATCCTGGCCTTAATCTTAATGCCTACCGGAACATCTGCCATTTTATCAGTCATGTTATTGTTTTTTTCTAATGTAGGTCTATGGAGGATCTGTGTTTCATGGAAATTATCAAAAAAATACAGTTCCCAGGAAGTTCCCAGGATACAAGCATTTTTGTTTTCCTTTTCCAAACCATAATTGCTCATGCTGTGGAGTGAATTACATTTTGTCTCATTCACAAATGAAAATTTCTGTATAGATGGAATTGGAGTCATTTGAGAGTTTCATTTGTTTGATAAGCAAGTCTAAATATGTTGCATATTTGGGTGGACTGCACCTGTTGCCAAGGGTTGTTGAGTTTTTAAAACACTTCCTCTAATTACTGTACCTCTATGTATCTTGGTATTGCTTTTTATATGTGTTTCACTTGGTTTAACCACAGCAGCTGACTTTCTGTCATGGTCCCCAGCAACTCTCGTGATTCTTGCTATTTGGATCAAAAACTGATCTATAGTGCACATTACAAATGAAATGTTCATTTTGCACACCCTTGTTCTCTCAAATGATACACACAGCGTAAATGAAAGATATTATTATGTATGCAGCTTTAATGATTATAGCTGGAGTTTTTGCAGGAGCTCAGACAGTGAGCTTGCACTGAACTGAAGTGATTGACAGCTTCAGTGATTTTAAAGACAGCGCTCTTTACTTACCGTTACTCACAATCTGAATAAAAGTTTTATTTTCATGCTGCTAACCACACACTACAAAGTTTTGGGAATGAGATCCATGTTTAAAAGTGGCATTGAATCCAAAATTGTGATGATTGACCAGGATAACAATAGCGGTGATATGTCAAAATAGATCTATGCATTAAGTCCTAGTAGACTAATAGACCTGCCACTTCTTCTATTACACGTTATGCATTTCTTTGTTCTTCATTTTATTACTGCCTAATGACTTCCAAAGCAATGTTTACTTCATTGAAAAATATTTGAAGGCTGCATGATGTTTTAATGTTTCCTAGTATGTTTTTTAAGTATTTTGTTCCGTCTTTGATTTTGCTTTGGTTTAGTGTCTGTTTTCATGGTTGCCTTGCTTTCTAAGTGTGTTCTTAACCATTACTGGTTCTCTACAGCTGTGTGTCTTGTTTAGTTCCTCGTTTAGCCTACTCTGTGTATTTATAGCCCTTGTGTTTCAGTGCAGTTTTTTATTGTCATTCAGTTCGTTTATTGTCTATACATGTCTTTTCTACCTGTTACAGTTGGGTTGTCCATTGGATTGTCTTGGTTTATCTTCATTTAAAATAAAGCTAAAAATGTGAAATTAAAATTTGATCCTCTCCTACTCCTTCCTTCACCACAAGGTGACAAATTTATTTTTTACTTCTTCTTTTTCTTCTTATTCTTTATTATAAATAATAATAATAATATAAATTAAAATAATAATCATATTTATTTTTATTATTATTTTCAAATAACAATTTGAAAATTAAATAGTTCCAATAGATTTTTTTCTATGAAGTGAATATTTATTTATTTATGTGCTAAGACTGCTATTTGCCTTGATTTTGATTACATTAAATTAGAAGTGAATCAAGGCAACGAGTTGCACTTTGAATCAAAAAGTCTTTGGCCACTTTTGGTCCACTCCAGGTCCAAGTGTTTAAAGATCAGTTTTTCACACTCTAATTTTCATTTGCTATATATTTTGATGACATTTCTATTTGGCACCGTAACAGCAGTTATATGCCCAGAGGACATAGCAGTAAAGTATTCACCTTGAACTCGACTCCATTCTTATAGTAGCTGAATGCCGCGTCGTAGTCTTCCTTGACTTCTCGGTCCAGTGCCATGCGAATCTGTTGGGCTGCATCTAGCAGATAGTCTTTCTTTGCCATGTTTGTCAGTCAGCTGGAGAGGACAGGCGTCCACAGGAACCAGAGCCAGGTGTTGGGTCTGTAGTTGTGAAAACACTTGTGGCACATCTCTGGACACTAAAGACCCTCCAAGCAGCCCCTATGTCAAAATCTAAATATTGAGAAAATCATCTTTAAAGTTGTTAAAATGAAGTTCTTAGCAATGCATATTACTAATCAAAAATTAAGTTTTGATATATAAAATATCTTCATGGAACATGATCTTTACTTAATATCCTAACGATTTTTGGCATAAAAGAAAAATTTATAAGTTTGACCCAAACAATGTATTGTTGGCTATTGCTACAAATATACCTCAGCGACTTAACACTGCTTTTGTGCTGCAGGGTCACATTTATGAATTACCATAAATTACAATTAATGTGCTATATAAATAAAATTGCCACAATTTGTTACATTGATTTAGAATCTCTGGAAGCTTATTTCTGCCATGCAATATAATAATAAAAAAGGTAATTGCGACTTCTTCTGACACTTTTTTTTTTCTCCAAATTCTTAGTTCTGATAAGAAAAGTCATAACT
>NW_015659915.1:642726-652570 GCF_001515625.1 Sinocyclocheilus rhinocerous | reverse complement strand
AAAAAATCAAAATATTGAGAAAATCATCTTTAAAGTTGTTCAAATGAAGTTCTTAGCAATGCATATTACTAATCAAACATTAAGTTTTGATATATTTACGGTAGGAAATGTACAAAATATCTTCATGGAACATGATCTTTACTTAATATCCTAACGATTTTTGGCATAAAAGAAAAATTTATAAGTTTGACCCAAACAATGTATTGTTGGCTATTGCTACAAATATACCTCAGCGACTTAACACTGCTTTTGTGCTGCAGGGTCACATTTATGAATTACCATAAATTACAATTAATGTGCTATATAAATAAAATTGCCACAATTTGTTACATTGATTTAGAATCTCTGGAAGCTTATTTCTGCCATGCAATATAATAATAAAAAAGGTAATTGCGACTTCTTCTGACACTTTTTTTTTTCTCCAAATTCTTAGTTCTGATAAGAAAAGTCATAACTCCGAGATGTAAACTCACAATTTCAAGATATAAATTCAAAGTTTTGAGAAAAAAGTCACAATTGCGAAACATTAACTTTCAGATATAAACTTAAAATTCTCAGAATAAAAAAGCAGAATTGTGATATAATCTCTCAATTGTTTAAGATCCAAGAATTGTGAGATATAAACTCATAATCTGAGAAAACAAATCTGAATTGCGAGATATGAACTTGCAATTTCAAGATATAAACTTTCAATTCTGTGAAAAATGTCAGAATTGCTGCAAGATATAAACTTACAATTGTGTGGGGAAAAAACTCAGAGCTGTGAGATAAAGTGTCACAAATACCTTTTTTATATTTTTATTCTGTGACAGAAATAAGCTTCCTCAAGAATCAGACTGATGTGCATCACAGGCATCCAATCAGAATCTAGAGTCTGAACTGCCTGTTTTATAAAATTGGTAAAAATGAACACAATGCACTATGGCTCACCTTTGCTCCTGAGATCTGTGACAAAAAGCAGGCATGTGACTCAGTGTTTCCATCTGATCACAGTCTCTCACGGGCCTCCAGTGCGGACGAGGCTTTAACCTGAATACAACCCAAGTTCATATTCACCATATATTGAAGAACAGAGACTGTGTGAGATACTCACTGCTTTCTGATGAAGGTAAAGTACTCGATCCTGTAATGTTAATTCTCCTAACAAAACACATTGAGGCAAGTCAATAATATTTACAGCGCTTTACACAATACACAAAGCAGCGTGAGAAAAAAATATATACTGCAGAACTGATGCATTAATTCCTAATAATTCCTGATACCCAAGACTGGGGACTAGCTACCTAATCACTGTACACTGCCAACATACACAATATTCTCAGACAATTGATGATGTTCTTTAGCTTATGTCCTTTACACAACACCTCTAATGCAATTATTTTGTGGATTTAAGGCAGTGGCCGGATTATGTTGAAACTGAGACAGTAAATACAATACAGGTTTACTTTCACATGAAATATGTCATCAGCAGTCCAGGACACTGCCATGTGGTGCAATTTAGATAAACTGGCACTAAGAAGGAATGATGCAAAGAAACACACATGGATGTTAAGTCATTGTTATCGTAAGGTCACCTGCTGCCAGCTAATTTATCAATATGGAATATGATCAGAAAATAGTTTTCTGTTTATTTATGGAAAATATATTTACCAATAACCTATTAGCAAAATTAAATATGGTCCCAAATGACCAAGACACCATTGAGAATCTTAACTAGACTAGACAAAAAAAAAAAAATGGACAAATGAAAAATTTACACCCTCAAAAGTAAATAAATCACAAAGAATAACATTAAGCCTTCAAAGAGGATTTGAACATATAGAAATAGAAGGAAAATATCTAATATAGAGAGGAAGACTATTCCAGAGTCTAGGAGCAGCCACCAAGAAAGCCCAATCACATTTAGCTTTAAAATGAGAACAAGGAACTGAGAGTAGTAAATGACTAGATGATCTAAGGGGTCTCGAAGCATTGTACAGGGTGAGAGGTTTACAAATATACTGAGGTGCAAGTCCATGCAAAGCTTTAAAAACAGAGCAAAATTTTTAAAAAAAATGACTGCTGCATTTTGTATTATCAGCAAGCGATCGAAAGCCGATATAGGAAAACATATTACAGTAGTCCAACCTTGATGTTATGAATGCATGAATAACAGGTCCTTCTTAGCAAGCATCATCATGAGTCTAGCAATAGATCGTAACTGAAAGAAACTGCTTTTCACAATATTGCTAATCTGCTTATCAAAACACAGCTCAAAAGTAACACCAAGTTTTTTGGCACAGCTGCGTACATTAGAAGAAAGGAGACCAAGCTGATTGACAATGTCTGAGGTCAGAGTTGATAGGCTAATACCATTGTTTAGCTGTAAATGATTCATGTCCAACCAGTATTTTATGTCATGCAGACAATCAAACTGGACAACCCAAAATAGAACCCTGTGGAACACCATAAGAGATTTGAGCCCAAGATCAGAAACATTTCTCTACATTCACAGAAAATGTTCTCTGAGGCAAACCACTCCAGCACAGGCCCCTGAAACCTTACTACATGACTGAGTCTTTGTAACAGTTTATCCTGATCTACTGTGTCAAACTGCTGCAATTTAATCAAACAAGATTGAAATACAGCAAGAACCAGTGTCAATAGTGAGTAAAATGTCATTGGTAACCTTCAACAAAGCAGATTCAGTACTTTGTCGTTCCCTGAAACAAGACTGAAATGTATCAAAAATACTAAAAACACTCAAGTAAGATGAAATCGGACTTTTTCCAAGACTTTTGAAATAAAAGGTTGTACTATAGCATGTTTCAAAGTGCCTGACACCACCTTATTATCTAGAGAGCTATCAATAATAGCAGTCATGTTCGAACTCCAAGTCGGAAAAGTCTCTTTAAAATAGAGAGACGAATTATAAGGTGGTGTGTTAGTCCTAATACACTCAATTTAATGGGTAAAATGTTTAAAAAACTGATAACACAGGTCAGTAGATATCTAGAATGGAACACTAGGAGAGGGAGAAAGGCATTAATTGGACTAAACAAGACCTTCTGCCTTTATGCATTTTGTTCAATTAAATCTGACATGTATTTCCACTGTGCTTAACGGTGCTCTGATACCATTTAAGAGTCTCTCTTAATTTTCAATTTAATCAAATTTACTGAGCCAACTTCATCATTTTAAGTTTCACTGACATGGAATTATGCACTAAAATTGTCTCTCTCTGCCAGTTTCAATTTTAGTTCTTTACAATGACAGATGACAAATATTTTACATTCACATTTCCAAAGCATATGCAATGCATATAAATAAAACAAAGCAAAACCACATATACATGACTATAAGAAAACCAATACGATATAGCTGACAAAGTAAGATAAAATAGTCCAAATATCCCATGTGCTATTGCAAGGCTTCTGATGCACCAAATACAAATTTATGTCGTTATTCACTGAAAATCGTACCTTTGTGGACAGACATGCACACCATATCATTTTGGTGATATATCTTTTCTTTTCTTGGTCTTCTTTTTCTTGCCTTTGACTTCTGTTTTACTGGTTGGCTCTGTGTTTAACGCAGGCCTGGATCTGGTCAGGTTAGCTGTGGGGCTGAGTTTACTGCTGGACACGCTTGGGTTGGACCTTGAGTGCATTCCTTGGGCGGAAGCGGGTTTGCTGGTGGATGGTTTAGGGACGCTGGCGAGGAGATTTGGCTGGGAATACGAGCGCATGCCTGGTGAGCTCGAGGCGTTCCCTATCATGGGAAGATGCACATGCTCGCTACTCATGTTATTGACAGAGTAGCGGCTGCTGTTGGACATGATTATATGATGCCGGTGGTCTCCCATCATCTGTTTCCTAGTATCTGCCAGGCCTCTGTAGGGTAGCAAGGCAATAATTCAGCAAGAATAACTGCACTTTGAAGGTCTGTTTTTTTGCAAGCCGGTGCAATGAGAACTGAAAGTGGTGTAATATAGACCTAAAAATCTAGGCTGCATTTACACTGCAAGTCATAATGCACGGGTCCAGTCTTTTGACCATACCCGATTTTTTTGTTCTGCCTTTTTACATTTGACTTACGACTTCACTTGTATCCAATATCTGTGTTTCCATTAATCTCTATCTCGAACCGAAGATTTCATCGGCTTTTAATGTGAGCGCCACACTGATCCTCAGTTCAAACCATTCAAAATCCTCATTTTGAATGGTTTGAACAGATGTGAAGTGTGGGTAAAATTTTGCCAATTATAGATTCAAAGCATCCCCTTCAACAAGTTTTGTGCAAGCGCTAACAGGCACGTCTGCTTCATGAGGACAACTGTGCAATCCCTGTGCGCAAACAAACGGGTCATCGCAGAATGGGAAAGCAGATATACCTTTAGACATAGGTCAGATGTTTACATATCTGATATATGTGAAATATTGCATAAAGTATCGGATATATGTAGAACCACGTTTGGAATTGGACTGGATCCGAAAAAATCCGATCTTGTGCATTTTTTCTGTTTAAATGTGTGCAACAATATCTGATCTGATAAGATATTTTGTACCTATATAAATACAGCCCTAGTAATCTTTAAAAAGTCACAAAACCAAGTTGTTAGCAACATATTAACACCAAATTCAAATCAATTGTGAGTCAAGTTTCAGTCAAACTGGTGAAAATGTACACACGTGAAAATGAGCAATGTAGCCTTGGCAACTTGTTGAAAAAGTTTTTATATATATATATCCTTTAGTATTTTATTTTAAATTTAAATTTAAATTTTTATGGTTTTTACTTTAGTTAACTATAATATTCCTGACAGTAATGCAGCTCTCTTGGGTATGGATCAGTGCTTATGATTTATGATCATGTTTAAGTGTGTAAACATGATCATAAAGTTGCATTACTGGTGAGAATTGTTCAGGTGTACGGAGTCTGTGTGCTTTGTCATGCATTTAATGATTAATGACCTCATTAGCTCAGCGTTCAGGGTAGAGCAGTAAAAGAGAGCTCACCTGTAGTCCACTATGCCTGTTCGGTCTCTGTCCAGTCTCTGAGTCAACTGCTCAATCTGAAATTTCTCCAATGGGATGCTGGATTGCTGGTGTGATCAGATATAAAATGTCAAAAATATTATGCCATTTGATGCTCAGCCCTACTGACACTTACACTGTGTTTGGACTCATCTGCTCGTTCTTTTCCACATGTCAGAATAGTAGTAAAGTGGGACTTTCTCGGACCCAGGTCAATACCTGAACGGCTTTCCTGAAGTCTACGACAGGAACACGCATTGTCCCATCCTTGTCGATGTTACGGAAGAAGTCCCACAGGCGAAGCTTGCGCTGATCAAGGTAATCCTTCGAAAAGACAATTCAGCAAATGCAGTGAGAGACCTTCAGACTTGAGAAATTTCAGCAGGTTTCATTCTCATGAGTGTAGACTTTACCTGAATGACTTTCATGGGGTTGACGCGTTTGCAAGGCTTTTTGGCGATAAAGCCACCAACGCCTCCATAATGCACCTCCAGACTGGGATGCTCCAGACAGATCAGCTCCAAGAGCTGCACGAAGTTCTCATTCACCAGCACATTCTGCAACACAACCCAAATGAAAGAAAACACATGCCCATTTTGATCACAAAACTAAATAAAGCTTATTAAAAAAAACAGTAATTTAGCGTACTGATGGCTCTATGGAGGTCATGTTGATACATTAACATTTCAATACGTTTTGTACGGAAACAAAGAGATTGCTGGCCACAAACGGAATTAAATCCAGACTGGAGAAGGTATAGCAAAATAAAGCAATAAGCCCCAAGAAGCCGTGGTTTACAGTGAATTTATAACAGCTAAGGGGCGTTGTTAGGTACAACGCAAAGCGGAGTTAAATTAACTGTAAACCACGGCTTCACGGTGCTTATTGCTTTTATAAAACGGTTATTCGATATACTTAGCGAAGTAAGGTTTCACAAAATAAAACAGAGCAAATAAAGTTTAATGATATTAATAAAAACAGTATTCTTCCACCAAACAATGTAGCTCCTCAGAAACAGTTGTGGTTGCAACAAAGTGGTTGCCGAGCAACACACAAACGTAAACAAAGGTGTATGTTTGTAGAGTAATTTACAACAGCTTCGAACGCGGCTCAGCCAATCAGAATCAAGCACCGGAACTCTCCGCTTTATAAAATATATTTTACCATATAAACTGAAAAGTATTTTGTATGATAAGCAATCTGCCTGCAATCAGCATCAGAGCACCAGCTGTGTTCCTTAAATTCAGAGTCCTGAAGCAAAAGCAGTTGCACTTTTTCCGATCAACCAAAATCAGCGTGTCTGTGTCTAAACTTTATCTCAGGTGTGGCACACTGAAAGAGAATGTGCTTTCAAATGCATGCATAAGGTGCAGTTCCGCCTTGCGGTGTCCAGTGCTTATATTTTAAATTCATTTGTTTCTACAAGCTACAGAATATGTGGAAGTCTGAATCAATGCACAACTAAAAATCTAATATTCTTAAGGAATAGCAATAGTAAATGCATAAGTAATAAAGCTTAAGTTATAAGTAATAACAGCTCTGTCGATTATGAAAATGTATCTTTGTACTGTGCATTGCATGCCACCCAAGACTCCCCCTCAGAATAACTAGGAGCCTGACTCTCCTGAACTCACGCATATGTTGATCTCCTCGATGGCATTTTGGGTGTGTTCTTGACCACACTGACCAAAGTAAGAGCTCCCTGCACTGTCAGTGAGTTATACGCTATCTGTCAGAAAACAATTACCATTATCACACATGATACTTTCAAAATCTGGGATTCTGCTTTAAAGTGACTCAGATTTGCCATTTAGTCTGGTAACATATCCATAGAGGCGGTATAATTGAATTGTTCATTATTCAAACAAGTTATTGCATAAGATCGTATTGCATTGTACTTGTGCACTGTTTAAAAAGGTGATTCTAATCTATTTTGACATAGGTTAATCTGACGCACCTGCAGCACTCTGAGCGTGTCGTTGGCCTCCAGTCCCTTACACAGCAGGCTCGCTCCCTCATCGCTCATGCAGTTGTTGTTGAGGTCCAGGTGAACCAGCGTATTGTTGAACTTTAGTGCTTCACCCAAAGCCAAAGCGCCCTCGTTTCCAAAGCCATTAAACGAGAGGTCTAAGTGTTTCAAAGTCGTGTTTACCTGACGACAGGGAAAGGCAGCTTTGACTGTTTGCATGATTTGCACTGCAGTGTGACACTGAAATTTCTGTGAGCTGTGTGTTTGTGTGTGGGTACCTTCAGTCCAGCACAGAAAGCTACAGCTGCTTTCATTCGCAGATGATTCCAGCTCAGATCAAGAACTTCTAAACCGTCATTATTTGCTGCATGAACATACATGCATTTATGGTGCTTGCTTTCTTTGTGTAGTGAAGTTTAACTCTCACACATCAGGCGTGTCTTATTCACTGAGATGTTAAATCATCTGAGATGTTCACCGCAGAACTGATTGTGACTCAAATCCAGCTCCTTCACTCTGTAGTTGCTCTGAAAAGATACAGATAAGATGTTTCTATTCTCAGAAACTAGAGTTGAGATGACTACATAATTTCTTGCAATTCAGTTTCTGTGTTTATGCATCACTTCTTAAAGGTGCAGTGTGTAAATTCTGCGGCACCAGAAGATTTTACAATAAATAAATAACAATGCAACAGCATAATTTGGCTAAACAAGTGATGTAATTATCTATGTTTTGTTGCAAAATCTGTGTCAGACTTAAACCCCTTCTGTTTTGTGTAAATTCATATTCTTGTCATGCCAAACTCACTCTTAAATGGGATTTTGCCCGACTCTGTATGCATTACTCTTACTAAACTAAAAACAATATGGGAAAATTTTTATAATAATGTAATATAGTGTAAGGTGTGCTATAAAAATACATTTTTAAAGTAATTTTACATGGTTTCATTAAATATAACTATTTCCCCCACAGAATAAAAAAGGTAACTGACTTTTTGTCTCACAGTTCCCCCCCCTTATTTATTGTAAAATAAGATGTAATTTTACATCTTACAATTAATTTTTTTTGAGCCACGGGATAAAAAATAAAAATGGTAATTGCAACTTTTTTCTCACAATTCTGACTTTTTATTTGTTTATTATTATTATTATTTATTTATTTTTTGCAGTTGTGAGATATAAACTTAGAATTGCAAGAAAAAAATCAGAATTGTGAGATAACAACTCACAATTACATATTTATTGTAATAGAATAGAATAGAATAGAATAGAACACCCATAAAAAGTGCACAGCAAACCAAATCTAAACGTGTTTCAGACACTCCCCCCGTGTGCATTTTTTCTTCTTTTTTTGACCAAAATGAAGAAAAATCACTTTATTTGATGTACAATGTCACACATGCTCAAACTTTTAAAGTGTATCTCTTTTTGAGAAACAGCCACACCTAGTGGATATTTTTCTCATTTCCCTCTTTTAGATGAATGAGTAGCTATAGTCTACCTAAAAATGAATATTCTGTCTTTATTCACTCTCCCTCATGTTGTTCCAAATCCGTATGACTTTCTTTCTTCTGTGAGACACAAACAGAGATATTTTGAGAAATGTCTCAGCTTTTAGCCCATACAGTGGATCTCAATTAGCACCAAAATGATGATAACTTCATAACGACAAATACACACTCTCTCTCCTCCTTCTCTCCACTCTCGGAGACGGACGTTTCCAAACTTATCCTTTCCAATCATCCTACTACTTGTCCACTTGATCCTATCCCCACTCACCTCCTTCAGGCCATTTCTTCTTCAGTCATACCTTCGCTTACTCACATTATCAACACCTCTCTTCACACTGGTACATTTCCCACAGCATTTAAGCAGGCTCGGGTAACCCCACTGCTTAAGAAACCCTCTCTAAATCCAGCACATTTAGAAAACTACATACTGGTATCCCTTCTTCCATTCATTGCAAAGACACTTGAGTGAGTTGTGTTCAACCAACTCTCTATGTTTCTTGCACAGAACAACCTCCTGGACAGCAACCAATCTGGCTTCAAAAGCGGCCACTCAACTGAGACTGCCCTGCTCTCGGTTACTGAAGCCCTGAGACTGGCAAGAGCAGCTTCCAAATCCTCAGTACTCATCTTGCTGGATCTGTCTGCTGCTTTTGACACAGTTAACCAGCAGATCCTCCTTGCATCTCAGGAACCGCACTCCTGTGGATCAAGTCTTACCTCTCAGGTAGGTCCTTCAGGGTGTCTTGGAGGAGTGAGGTTTCTAAGTCACAACTTCTTGCTACTGGGGTTCCTCAGGGCTCAGTGCTTGGACCACTTCTCTTCTCCATCTACATGTTGTCACTAGGATCTGTCATTCAGAAGCATGGCTTTTCTTATCACTGCTATGCTGATGACACTCAACTCTACTTCTCATCCCAACCAGATGATTCGATGGTAGAAGATTAGACCCTTCCTGTCAGAGCAAGCCACACAACTTCTTGTCCAAGCTCTAGTTCTCTCCAGATTGGACTATTGTAATGCTCTCTTGGTGGGCCTTCCCGCATGCACTATCAAGCCTCTGCATATGCACCCTCCAGAAGCTTGCGTTCTGCAAGTGAACGTCGCCTTGTGGTGCCATCCCAAAGAAGCACAAAATCACTCTCACGGACCTTTTTCTGGACTGTGCCATCTCAATTCGAACAGCTGAGTCTCTAGCCATTTTCAAAAAACATCTAAAGACACATCTTTCTCCCCAGCACCTGACCAACTAATACTAGCACTTACCTATTCTGTTCTGTTCTATTCTATTCCATTCTATTTTATTTTTTTTTTTAAACTGTCACGGTGCGTGCGGGGAGATGAAGCGAGGAC
>NW_015659915.1:642331-642625 GCF_001515625.1 Sinocyclocheilus rhinocerous | reverse complement strand
GGGGGCGCTGCAACCTCTTCGGCCACCACCGGGGGCGCTGCAACCTCATCGGCTGCCACTGGAAGCGCTGCAGCCTCTTCGGCCGCCACCAGGGGCACTGCAGCCTCGTCGGCCGCCTTCGGGGGCGCTGCAGCCTCTTCGGCCACCGCTAGGGGTGGCGAGGCAGACCCATTCTTCCTCTTCTCCCTCCTCCGTTTCCGAGAGGGTGGCACTGCAGCTTCGTCTGCCGCCTCCGGAGGCGCTGCAACCTCTTCGGCCACCACCGGGGGCGCTGCAGCTTCATCGGCCGCCTCT
>NW_015659915.1:632910-642198 GCF_001515625.1 Sinocyclocheilus rhinocerous | reverse complement strand
TCGGCCACCACCGGGAGCGCTGCAGCTTCATCGGCCGCCTCTGGGGGCGCTGCCACCTCTTCGGCCACCACTGGGGGCGCGGCAGCTTCGTCGCCCACCTTCGGGGGCGCTGCAGCCCTGTTGGCCATCACGGGAGGCACTGCAGCCCCCTTAGCTGGGGAACGTGCCAAGAACTCCACAAACCCCTCAAAAGATACATGATTGCATCCTAACATGCTCCAGGGGCTAATGGGCTCATCAAGGGCATAATTGAACAAGTCCTTAAGTGCTACTTGTATACTGTTGTTCTCTCGTTGGTCTGATTGCTTCTATTGTTTTCATTTGTAAATTGCTTTGGATAAAAGCGTCTGCTAAATGATTCAATGTAAATGTAAAATGGTTTAGTTACCATTTGTGTATTTCCAAAGAAAGGAAGTCATATGGATTTGAAAAAAGATGAGGTTGAGTAAATTATGACAGAATTGTCATCTTTGGATGATCGATCTGTTTAACTAGATTTATGTTGCATAAACAGACGGTGACACTTGAACTTGAAACGCATCTGCAAACCGTTTGGCATCATCTTCAGCAAATGTATTCCCTGTGAACATACACATTGCGTTCTGTCTCACTGTGAATCAGGTTTACCATCTGATCGTGCTGTATGCACATATGCATGAAATACCTGACAGTTTTAATGATTTAATGGAAATGTTTTCCAGGAGCATCTTAGCGACACACTCGGCTCCAGCAGACTGAAGGTGATTGTCAGAAAGATCCTGGAAGATGCCAGAAGTTAATGCTTTGCTTCCCTCTAGTGGACAAATTCATCACAACAGGTAAATGAGAATAGTAAAATAGACTTACAAGATTGTGAATGGTGAAATTGGCCCTCAGCATCTCCGTGAGATATCTGGCTCCTTCGGCTAACAGGGAGTTGTCTGCCAGCTCCAGTGTTGTGGTGTGCATGTCTGTCTACACACAGAGCATCTGAGATCAGCATCAGAGCATCAGCTGTAGATCATCAGAGCATCAGAAACGGTCAGTATTACCACGAGAGCGATGGCCAGGGCTTGTGCTCCCAGAGGACCGAGTCCATGATGGTTGAGGTTAATGGTGGCAGAGTTAGTCATTAGTCTTACGCAGGTTCTGTGACAAAGCATTAATAATTACGTTATTTATTTATTTGATATGTTGAATGTAGTAGTATGTCCTACTGATAAAACTACAATCAGTTATTTCAAAACAGATTTTAATTACCGCAAGTGTCATTCAACCTTGGCCCAATGAAAATGTATTTATTAAATGTGATTTAAATATTACAAATAAATACATTTGAAAGATTTATAAAGAAATATGATAACATGTTTATGGGTAATTGAAATACTCAAAAATGAAATGAATTATAAACACAACTTTTTTTTTTTAATGCATATTAATTTATCTTAAGCTGCAGTTATGAATATGCATCCTGTACTAGGCCTCATCTCAAGTTCTCAGCACGAACCTTGAGCGCTGTTGATTCAGATCTACAGTATATATATCCGGTTCTTAACCTGAGCGTCCGGCTCTGTGTCGCCTTCATCCTCCAGAATCACGTCGTGTGGATTCTCATAGACGGTCAAGCTGAGGGAGTCCAGAGAGAGACTGTGAACACTGATGTCTTCATCACTCCTCATCTTGTACATACAGTTCAACAGTGTCATATGAAGGTCTAGTGATGTCCAGTGTGAAGCTGGTTTATGTGTCTTAGCAACAGGTGCATATGTGACACCTGCACTACTGCTGGAATCCACCTGTGCATGCAAAGAGAAAGTCATTAGTCAAATGCATGCAGACACATTCCTGCAGTCTGTTCAAACTGCAGCAAAGCACTTCAAAACTAGTATCATCATTCATGTGCTGTCTGGAATTATTTCTCTTTTAGTTTTAAAGGAATTGCCACGGCAGTGCATGAACTGCATGCATGAAACACATTTGCTAATGTAGCTGTTATTGCCAATGATTAGTTGAAATGATGCTCTCCTGCCTTGATCACAAAAAATCCTAAAAACGTTACACGTATGTTCATGCTGAGAACAAAACATGTTTTATTAATCAAAGATTTACTTATTTGTTTATTCGTTTGTTTATGCATCTGGCATGAAGAATCCAGGGAATGCATGAACTGATAAAATATATAGCTTGAATGCAATCTCACTTTGGATGAAAGTGTCTGCCAAATGCATATTTGTGACCCTGCAGCACAAAAGCAGTGTTAAGTCGCTGGGGTATATTTGTAGCAATAGCCAACAACACATTGTATGGGTCAAAATTATCCATTTTTCTTTTATGCCAAAAATCATTAGGATATTAAGTAAAGATCATGTTCCATGAAGATATTTTGTAAATTTCCTACCGTAAATATATCAAAACTAAATTTTTGATTAGTAATATGCATTGCTAAGAACTTCATTTGAACAACTTTAAAGATGATTTTCTCAATATTTAGATTTTTTTGCACCCTCAGATTCCAGATTTTCAAATAGTTGTATCTCGACCAAATATTGTCCTATCCTAACAAACCATACATCAATGGAAAGATTATTTATTATTCTTTCAGATGATGTATAAATCTCAATTTCAAAAAATTGACCCTTATGACTGGTTTTGTGCTCCAGGGTCACATATGTAAAAAAAAAGAAAAGAAAGAAAATGCATATGTTTTGATCCGAGTATGAGATTTACTATGAGATTTTAAGGATGTTTTTGTCTTCTGATAACTCTTTTCCGAGGCCGTTTGTGCTTTAACAACTGACCAGTAGCTATTACAACAAAATTAGCAATTGTTTCCATTTATTTCTTCTAACAATAATATCTTAGATGCTGCATTCCGTGTTTAAACTCATCAGTAAATACTGTATGTTGCAGTTTCAGCTGTTTGTATTTTACCCATCTTACCGTATATGATAACCACAGCAGTTCTGATAACAGAAGTCAGTCATCCAGTATTATTTACAAAAACAGATTTTTATGGACTCAAAACAACAATCACATTCAGTCATAAAATATATAACAGATACTGTAAATAGAATAAACACAATTTAACAAAAATTATTTCATTTTAACTAACACTTCTAAATTTATTTTTATTATGCAAAAAAATTATATTTACAATCATGAAGACAACATAGTAAGAGGCTTACTATATATGAAATTCTTCTTATTATAGCTTATATTTGTTTGTCTCACTGGCAAATTTTTAGAACTACTTAAAATATCCTATATAGAATTCCTCAAATATACAAAAAGGTGTTTTCTTTTAAAGTTTACATTTATGAATGTAGAATTTTCCAAGAAATAGTAATAAATAATTATAAACGCCTGGTCTGGTTTCAAAGAGTCACCAAAAAGCGTTTTTCACCGTATATAGTAGGGGAATTTATGTTAACCATTTAACAGGTTTTTACTGTAGCATTTTTACAGTCTTTTACCGTTAAATTCACGGTCATTTTTTACAGTGAACCAGATGTGTGTTATTCTGCATGTATCAGTACCGACAGCTGATATTCAGAACACACTGCAGATTGGGAGCGTGATATTACTGTTACACAACTGTTCACTAAAAAAAGAAGTTATTATTCAGTAACTTGCATTTTAGACACAATATCGGTAGTTACTTTCTCTCTTGTTTTCTGTGTTTTTGCTCTGCCAGTGGAACTTATTTCAAATCCACTGCAGAATTAACTGCTGCTACATCTCCAATAAAAATATCATGAATCAGAGTCACTTGAATTAATTATTTTTTATTGTTTGTAGTTCTGGTGTAACAAAGAGTAGTTCTTTGTAGTTCTGCTGCAGAAAGAAATGTTGTAAAATCTCCGCCGCTAACACACAGACTGACAGTCTCTCTGAAACAAACCCAGACAAGAGGAATATAACTCTAGTATGACACTAAAAGCCTTAATAGTGGAATTTTAGTTTGAAAGACAGAATTCATAATTTCAGGCTGCACGATTAAGTTAAAAACTGAAATCGCAACATGACTATCACATCACAAAGGCTGTGGTTTAATTAAATGAGTATATCCGCTGTAATTGAACTGTGTTCAATTATTCAGTGTAGGGTTGGGCGATATGGTCAAAAATTAATATCTCGGTATTTTTTGGCCAATTTGCGATGTATGGTATATATCTCGGTATTTTCGTTTTTGTATCTGGATTTTTTTTATTTTTATCTGTATTTAATATATATTTTACATACCGCCCAATGTTGTCCAACGAAACAATACATATTAAAGGCTATGAAAACTAATAAAGTGAATGTAACAATGTAAGCCTAAATATTATGTGCGAAAAGGGTCAATATCACATTTCATTCTAACATTGTAACATTGCAATCTAAAAACAAAAATAATGCTTTTAAAGCAGAAGTTAAATTCACTAAACTAAAAATGAAAATAAATGAGAACAAAAGCACAGAGTTGTATTAGGTTATTTTGATTACCGCAGATCCCTTTAAGCAGTGATAAAGGCATTGCATTATTAATATACTTTATTTTAATGAAAATTATAATAATAAGATAATAAGAACTCCGTATATTGCCGTAGTCGTGTGTTTATTAGTCGCGTTGATTCAATGAAAGCTGTTGAATCTTCTGTTTATTCAGCTGCAGCGATAGGCATTTTCTGGGTTTCTTCTGCGAGGCGTATTTGGAGTTTCAGCGCGAGAGCGCCCTCTGGCCTTTGGATGGAGATTTACTGCTGATCACAGAACCGTGCTTCACTGAAAGATACGCATGACAATCACAGCTTCTGTCGAATCGCGATCTCGATTCCATTTCGATTTATCGTGCAGCCCTACTTACTTGTAGGTTTTAAATCCTACATACGTCACATTGTCCAACTACAAATATTTCAGTGAAATATATATTTTAGTCAGAATTATTGCGCTCTGTCTGTTTGGCGCGCATGCACGCGGCGGCGCTCGTTCACTGAAGTCTGTGAAGTTTAGCGGAGATTAGCGAAGAAGGCTCATGCAGCAAAATGGAAATATTTCTGTGACTTTCTAACATTTACAGATGGAGAATATACCTATAAAATGTAAGTTATGCATTAAGAAAAACGGCACATCTCAAACACATTAAACAGCACGTGTAGCATCTTTGTCAGCGGCACTCGCAGTCTTTCTGTCAGAGCCATTTTAAACTATACGAAATTATAAACTATACTATATCTTACGAGTTTTTTAAAAGCCCTTAATATAAAGCTTGTCATACATACGTCACATTGTCCAACTACAAATATTTCAGTGAAATATATATTTTAGTCAGAATTATTGCGCTCTGTCTGTTTGGCGCGCATGCACGCGGCGGCGCTCGTTCACTGAAGTCTGTGAAGTTTAGCGGAGATTAGCGAAGAAGGCTCATGCAGCAAAATGGAAATATTTCCGTGACTTTCTAACATTTACAGATGGAGAATATACCTATAAAATGTAAGTTATGCATTAAGAAAAACGGCACATCTCAAACACATTAAACAGCACGTGTAGCATCTTTGTCAGCGGCACTCGCAGTCTTTCTGTCAGAGCCATTTTAAACTATACGAAATTATAAACTATACTATATCTTACGAGTTTTTTAAAAGCCCTTAATATAAAGCTTGTCACATGTTTAGAACAAATTGGATTATGCACTTTCTCCGCAGCAGCTTTGTCTGTGTCCTCCGCTATATTTTTCAGGTGTGCTCGTATCAAACTACAGTATATCGATTTAAACCGTATTGCCTCATACCGTATTGCTTATAAAGCATATATCGATATATCGTACACACTCGATATATCGCCCAGCCCTACTCACAAGCAGCTCATGATCCAGTGGTGTTTGCAAAGTCTCAGAATGTCTTGATTTGCAGTAAATGCTGCTCCACACAAACTCCTTCTGCATCTGCTGTGAGTTTGAGTCGCTTTAACATGCATCTGAGAACAAGACACGAGGCAACGGTCTACGCAAACTTTTAATGACCAGCGCTTATCAAAAAGAGAGAGAAGGTTTCAGGGCTCCCTGCGGTTTTCTGTCAAAATAAATGATTATTTAACATTTGAAAATGAAGACATTTTAACAGCCATAAAGTATTGTAATTGTACAGTTGTAATGTAAAAGAAATTTCATTACTTTCCTTAAATACTCTTTTTTTTTTTTTTTTTTTTTTTTTTACAGTGAAATATTGCAATATTAACATTTATATTGTTTTTATTTAGTAATTTGTATATTTTTACATTTAGTCATTTAGCAGACGCTTTTATCCAAAGCGGCTTACAAATGAGGACAATAAAAGCAATTAAAATAAACAAAAGAGCATAGATATACAAGTTCTATAACAAGTCTCAGTTAGCTTAACGCAGTACATGTAGCAAGTTTTTTAAAATTATATAATAAATAAAAAGAAAACAGATATAATAGAAAAAGAATAGAGCAAGCTAGTGTTAGAGGCCTTTTTGCTTTTGTTAATTGTATAATAAATAAAAAAAGGAATAGATAGAATAGAAAAAGAATAGAGCAAGCTAGTGTTAGTTTTTAAGAAAACAAGCAGTAAATGAATCGAGTGCAAGTCTAAAAGGCAAGTCTTTTAAAGAATAGAATTAGAATAGAGATTGCTAGAGTTAGAGGGTCAAATAAAGATGGAAGAGATGTTTTATTTACGATTTTTATTTAATAATAATAATAATATTGTTATTTTATAGCCATATTGATTGATATATAATAACAACATTTTGGACAAATTCTGCTGCCCTACAAATGAACACAGCAAACCTGTATTGTTTTTAATTGGAAAAATTGCAATTTATGTTTTGAAGTGTTTGAAACCACCACTAGAGGAAATAAGCATTTGTTCAATAGGACTTGATTCAGAACCTTTGATTATGACAACTTCCCCATGTGACAACTAGCCCCTGACACCCCATGTGACATACTTGCGTGTTTCGGTTGGCGTGTGATCTCATCGCATTTCAGAAACAAGGATATTGCATGCATTCATATGGATCTCGTTTGGGATCGTGTCAGAAGTGCAGTGGGGATGGAATCGACTTTTTTTTTTAACATGCCCTTGGTACTTATTTTGTTTGTGGTACCTGTAGTTTTTCAGCACCAGTAGCTTCAGAAAATGTTTATTTTTCCAAAATAGATCTGTCACTTTTATATCTTCTCTCTCTCCACAGAACTGTGGTGCAAGGCGCCGTTTGTGTACGTTAATGGCAAAGAGGTTTGGGATGGTGGCGGTGCTCTTTCTGGACCGCAGCAGACGGGCCTGTTACTGCAGTGGAACAGCACGATAAAAACATCCACCGGTCCTGATCCAAACCACACGGACACTGAGAGTCCTCGCGGAGTGCTGGTAGATCTACTAGACGTCTGTGAGCTGAAAAAGACACCAGAAGAGTTGAACAAGGAGGAAATGCATGAAGACGTGCACAAACCACTGCGTTACGTCAATCAGATGGAAGCTCCTGCAGCATCTGTGTGTGATGGAAACGTTGGTGTGAGAGCGTGTCGGCGGTCAGAGAGGACAAACAGTGACGTAAACCTCTCAGAATCAGCGCTCAGGTGTCTAGAAGAAACAAATGATGGAGATCCTGTGATGACTGAGTCTGAGTTTCCCAATATTGAATATCAGATTCACTCAGACATTGATAACATGCTCTCTGCATTCAACCAGCTTGATGCACATGCAGAAACAGACCGTGAGGTGGATTCATCCGTGTCAAATAGACTCACTCATCCCAGTGCTGACATCTTCCTGGGGTTTGATTCTGACGCTGGGAGTGAAGCCCTTGGCAGCCCAGTGTTTGATTTGGCGGCTTTGCTTGCAGACTCTCAGCAGGTTCAGACACCAGCGGAGCCCATCGGCTGGCATTTTCCCGTAGGCCTTGGGCTGTCACAGATGTGTTATTGCCCTTATGTGCAGTTTCCTGACGTCAGCTATTATCCTGCGCTTCAGGATAGTGACAGCATTGAAGGTGGGAACCCCAGATTTAACCCCAGACAAAAGTTTGGACTTTTTAATGGTTTGTGCTTCATTTACTGAAATTTTACAAACGTTAATGCAAGACACTACAGGCAAACAGCGTTTTTCATGCACTGGTCAATTTTGAGATTTTGGGCTATTTTACTTCTTTAACATATCTTTTTTTCAGACTAGTGAAAAGAAGACAACCAAAATACACATTTAAGTGTTTATTTTATTGCAGTTTATCTATTTGTGTTTGTAGATGTCAATTCCAATTGATATCTTTAAAGGCAGTGAATTTTTTACTTCATTTCAGCCGCGTTTACATACACCAAATTTTAGTGTTTTTCCTCGCTATACAGTACATTCTGAAGGGTTTTATAGAGGGGGTTGTTCATATATCATTCACACTGATTTATGTGACATTTTATTCCTAAAAACATGGTGAAATTGTATTATTATTTTTTTCTGCCTGTTGACAGTACTTTCTGGTAGGGATGTCACGAGAACTGATACTATGGTACCAAGTCGGTATAAACATTTTAAAATCCTGCCGGTACTTGTTTTTCTTCAGTAGCGTAAGTACTGATTGTACCGAAGGTAGCGACTAGCGAGGCTGCAAATCTTCCAGAACTGACGGGGGGGCAGGCAGAGCATATGACTGGAAGGGTTTCATTTGGTCCTCAAAGGGTTAGGAAGAAGAAAAAATGCCTAAAAACCACACATTCAGTCGCAATGACTCACTTAACAGTGACTTGCTGCCACCTACTGGCGGTTTTAATTTCACATTTAAAGTATCTTTTTATTATTTAAATAATTTCAAATATCAGTATTCAACGTTTTATGTTTAATATATCAGAACAATATTTATGCATTTGTAATTGCAGGTTAAATGCATGCGTGTCCTGCATTAAACAGTGTGTAAAGGCATCTAAACGCCACTTCAGATGCAGCTTCTGTTTCTCCTCTGCATTGCACATTTTGTTGATACTGATTTAATTTGCTTGGTAACAGCCCAAATGTCTTATTATTCTAATTCAATGATTAAATGTAAGAATTTGACTCATGAGATAATGCACACGTTTAGAAAAAATGGCTTTATAAAGGTAAAAATGCCCAGAAAAGGTAAAAATCAATTTAAACCTATTGGAAAAGATTAATTTCTATCTGACCACCACACAGAATATGAAGAATATCAAAAACTTCAGAAGTCAGCTGTCCACGAAAGTCCTTAAGATACCAGCACAATAACACACTCAGCAAAATATCGTCTAATTATCGTTATCGATGAAATCCCAGAAAATATAGAGATATAATTTTTTGT
>NW_015659915.1:606567-631196 GCF_001515625.1 Sinocyclocheilus rhinocerous | reverse complement strand
CTGTTTCTCCTCTGCATTGTTGATACTGTTGATACTGATTTAATTTGCTTGGTAACAGCCCAAATGTCTTATTATTCTAATTCAATGAAGAATTTGACAAAATGGCTTTATAAAGGTAAAAATGCCCAGAAAAGGTAAAAATCAATTTAAACCTATTGGAAAAGATTAATTTCTATCTGACCACCACACAGAATATGAAGAATATCAAAAACTTCAGAAGTCAGCTGTCCACGAAAGTCCTTAAGATACCAGCACAATAACACACTCAGCAAAATATCGTCTAATTATCGTTATTAATAAAATCCCAGAAAATATTGAGATATTATTTTTTGTCAATATCGTACACCTCTAATCACAGCAGAAGTATTGCACATTCTCCAAGCAACACTCTGCGGTGTTTTGTTACTGAATGATTCAGCGTTTTGAACAAATCGGTTGAATGAATGACTCAATGACTCACTCATTAAGTGACTTACCGCCACCTACTGGTAGCTTAATATGTTGAAAAGTATGCAATTTCCCCCCAACATTTCTTATTTGTATATTCATAAATGTATTTAAAACATTAATCTCATAACATTATTTATTGCAGTTGTAATTATTGTTATTTGCAGTGTAAATTATTTAATCTGACTGGTAGCAGCCCTATAGTGTATTGAATTTATTGATAAATTGTAATTTGACATGAAAGATGGAAAGAAAATACCATCTAAACTTTTCTAAATACAGTCACTTCCCCTCAGAGATACATTCATATAAACTCCTACCCCCCAATTGTATCGCGATTCATTTAACATCTAAACCGATTTGAATCGTCACATTTGTATCGATTTTCAACCGGTTTGCGGTGTATCATTACATCCCTAACAATAACACATCTGGGCCCGTATTCACAAAACATTTTATCTTACCACTAAGATAAGGGCGGGGTTGACCTTGTTGCTATGGATGATGTCAGCATACTTACTATGCACACAGTGATTGGCTGATAGGAGAGGGGAGGGGTCTCTGTCAGAGATTTATTCATAGAAATATTGCAGAGCGCAATGTTATGTTGCCATATTCAAATAAAGGTTTAAAAATGTTAATTGCCATATTCAAATAAAGATTTTAAAATGCAGGCTAAGTGTCACTAATTAAACAATATAATATACGTATATGTATATGTTCAGCTAATTGTCAGCCTGTATGCTTCTCGTAAACAAATTAGTGTTAGTGACTTAGGAGTCCTCTTCACTGCTCCTAACGCTTCACAGATTTAGGAGCTAGTTTTAGTGCAAAAACGCTTTGTGAAATACTCTTAGAGCAAAAATTTAGGAGTCATACATTTAGAACTGACACGCCCATTATTTTTAAGATTTTCTCCTAAATTGGCGAGTTATGAGCTACTTTTAGCTTGAAGATGTTTTGTGAATACGGGCCCTGGACTCTTCTTCTAAGGCCACTCCTGCACATAGAAACACAAGGTTTGTCCCAGGGCTAAAAGTGTGGCGACAGATCAGGATCTTCTGAAAGACATGCTGTCATGGCTACCAACTCCACATTGAGAAAAGAGATGCTGAGACTTTTGTAAATATACAAGGGGACAGGGACAACCTGAAGGAGAGGACCTTGTACTGATATGCCCGTCCCTCGAAGGCAAACTGTGAAAACTGCCTGTGCTGAGGAAGGATCGAGACATGAAAATACACATCCTTCAGGTCTATCGCTTCAGGTCTATCTTGTGTCAGAGACACGTCAGCATGTCAAGTCACCTTTATACAGCGCTTTATACAATACTGATTGTGTCAAAGCAGCTTTACAGTGTCAAACAGGAAAATAGTTTGTTAATAATGCAAGAGGACAATAACAGTGTAATTTTTCCAGCTAAAGCAAAGTCCCTTTAAGGCAAGTCATGTCACTCGGCGGCCATCTTTGAAATGCCTCTCGGGCATGCAATTGCAGCTCCTATCTCTTTGAATGGGGAAACATCAAATTCTCCAAAACTGTTCGCCAAGCTTATGATAAAATTTCATATTTGAAATCACCAATGAAATCTGACAACAACTGTATCATAAATGTTGTTTATTTTGCTTAAATAGCGTTTAAAAAAGCTTATTTCTCAGGCTAGACCAGCCAGTGCGCATGCGCAGTCCTAAGTGCACATCTCCGAACGCTAACTGTTTTTATAGCAACATGGACTTCTAACGGCAGCTGCAGTAACGCGATTACTTTCTTAAGCTAAGAGTAAGGGCGGGGTTGACCTTGTTGCTATGGATGATGTCAGCATACTTTCTAACTATGCACACAGTGATTGGCTGATAGTCTCTGTCAGAGATTTGTTCATAGAAATATTGCAGAGCGCACATATTCAAATAAAGGTTAAAAAATAAAAGTGTTAATTGCTACATTAATACATGATAGTAAGACATGCAAACAAGCACAGATGTTACTTCTTAACCAAATTGTTAATGAAAACAAGCATATAATCAAAGGAAAATTTGGAGTTGAGATAACCTCCAAAACCAAAGGCGATATAAAATTATTAATCTGACGATTATAAAAGCTCATTATGGTCAGATGTTTCTAAAATGTTTACGTTCCGAGGCAGATTGCTGGCAACAGCTATTTAAGGATAGTTTGTGTATTTGAAATCACCAATGAAATCTGACAACAACTGTATCATAAATGTTGTTTATTTTGCTTAAATAGCGTTTAAAAAAGCTTATTTCTCAGGCTAGACCAGCCAGTGCGCATGTGCAGTCCTAGGCGCACGTCTCAGAATGCTGAGTGTTTCTATAGCAACGGGGACTTCTAAATAGCAGCTGCAGTGATGCGATGACTTTAGCGATTGGCTCTTTTACTCAGAAGGCGGAACTTCGTTTGATAGAGTGGCCATATTGAGCGTTGCATTTTTCCCCATTCAAAATTATACGAGTGACATGTCTTGGGTATTCTATAGTCTTTGGCTAAAGTCAGTCCATTGATGATTCAGTGATGTCGTCGTCATCATCCAGTTCAGCTCTTTTCCAATAGTGTCTGTGCAGTCAGTCAAACGTCCCAACTAAGCAAGCCAAAGGCGACAGTGGCAAGGATCCAAAACTCCATCGGTGACAGAAATGGAGAAAAAACCTTGAGAGAAACCAGGCTCAGTCAGGGGGCCAGTTCTCCTCTGGCCAGACAAAACCAGCATGGCATGGTTTAATTCCAGGATGCAACATAGGTCAGATTGTGCAGAGGAATTGTCTCCACCATCCTCACCTTTTACTGAGGTGAACGGGACACCGTAGTATCTGGGTGGGCACCTGGCAAATTTGAATGCATAGCCCAGCCGGATCATCCTGATTAGCCAGTGTGATGGGTTGGGCAGCGCTAGCCATGCATCCAGATACTGCACTAATGGCACCAAAGGGACAATGTCCGGCGAATCCACGGTGGGTAGCTTGCGGCAAGGTGGAGCAAGGCCTGCCATGTTGGGAGGCCTCTCGTCTCTTAGAAATTGTGGCAAACGGCGTACAAAAGCACCTACCTTGGTCCAGAGGCCCGATGGTGTCTGGCCCTAAAGAAAATGTCATCCCCCCCTCTGTCTCCCTCTCCACCTTTTCCTGGGTCAGACCCAGGGCTTGTGCCTAAAAACTTTGTAGTCCGTAGAGCATAAATGGTTGCCAAACACAGTTAATGCATTACCTCTGGGTCAGGACTAACCTTGTGCAGATCTCTCAATGCTTTGGCCAGCAGAAGTAAACGGGAGCTTCGAACAATTCCTCCACTCGCCAACTTTCATTGGCCTATTCTAAATACATCAGAGGTGTTTGGTGCTGACATGGCACAAACAGGCCCCTCCCACGATAGTTTGATTGACAGTAGCGTTTCAGCACAGACTAGACTGGTGTCTTACCTTAAACCGGGGGTGCCCACACTCGGTCTGGAGGGCCGGTGTCCTGCAGAGTTTAGCTCCATGATGAAACCCACTGCTGATGTAAACATGAGTGCACCTGCAAACCCTTGTGTCATGAACAGCAAAACACAAAGAGATGTTCAGCAGAACGTTCATGCTGTTCTTTTCCATACAGGGAAAGCAGATGGGAATTTATACCTTAGGAATCATAACAGTGTCATAACAGTCTATTTGACTGGTGCACGTCTTCTGACGTCATACAGTCGTTTTATATGAAGAACAGGCCCAAATGTAAGCTGTACAGTGGAGAAGATAATGGCACAATGCATCATGAAATAAATGACCCGGTGTGCAGATAAGGACATGTCAAGTCATGATGATAATATAGCTCACATTTTGTGATGATAGAAGTAATCAAGCAGTTGAAATTTGATATAGTATATATCAATTTATGTGAGTATGTATGCAGATAAAGTTGGATATGCTTATAGTATTTGTATAGTTTATTTAGTGTCCTGTATTACGAAATTAATAAATTTCACTCCGTGCTTCCAAATGCAGTATTAAAGGGGTCCAGCAGTTCAGACGTCACCTTCATTTTGTATTTGAAGAGCCTGTTTGCCAGAACGTTGTCATTTACATTTGGACTGTGTCATTTGCATACTAAGCCATCGAATCCAAATGCAAATTTTAACATGCATGGCTGGAAATAAGATTTGAGAGCTTTGTTTGTTGGTTGAAATCAGTCAGACTGGTAATAAGTTGTGAATTTGCAGGTGTGTTCAGAAGTTGTTTCCTGTTAATGACAATTAACAATTGAACTTTTTTTTTTACCCAGGTTACACCTGCATCTACAAACGCCGCACTGGGACCAAAACGGACGGCTGTGCAGTGTGTTATCACAGCGACCGCTTTACCCAGCTTTCCATCAATCTGCTGGAGTTTCGCCAATCGGACTGCGAGCTGCTAGATCGTGACAACGTGGGCATTGTGCTGCTCCTCCAGCCGATGGCAGGGCAGAATGAAGTGTTCAGCCCCATATGTGTGGCCAACACACACCTGCTGTTCAACCCCAGGAGAGGAGATGTGAAGCTCGCCCAGCTGGCCATCGTGTTTGCTGAAATTGACATCATGATCAAAAAATGCAGGAGTGAAGGAAGACGCTGTGAGGTGGTTTTATGTGGGGACTTTAACGCTTTACCCAACAGCCCTCTGTGGAATTTCATCACCACCGGACAGCTTTACTACCACGGGTTACCTGCTTGGATGGTGAGTAGGGCTGCCAAAACAAATCAAATTTCGAGTATTCGTCGAATTTAAAATAAAAATCCAATGCAAAAACGTTGCATTCGAATTTTAGGTGTGCGTCAGGCAGCCTTATTATATATGATTTGGCACACGAGATGCCATGACGATGTAGGTGTCATTGCATTTTAATGCTTTTCTTAGCTTATCCAGTTGAACCCACTGGATTTGGCTGGAAATAAGATTTGAGAGCTTTGTTTGTTAGTTGAAATCAGTCGGACTGGTAATAAGTTGTGAATTTGCAGGTGTGTTCAGAAGTTGTTTCCTGTTAATTACAATTAACAATTGAACTTTTTTTTTTACCCAGGTTACACCTGCATCTACAAACGCCGCACTGGGACCAAAACGGACGGCTGTGCAGTGTGTTATCACAGCGACCGCTTTACCCAGCTTTCCATCAATCTGCTGGAGTTTCGCCAATCGGACTGTGAGCTGCTAGATCGTGACAACGTGGGCATTGTGCTGCTCCTCCAGCCGATGGCAGGGCAGAATGAAGTGTTCAGCCCCATATGTGTGGCCAACACACACCTGCTGTTCAACCCCAGGAGAGGAGATGTGAAGCTCGCCCAGCTGGCCATCGTGTTTGCTGAAATTGACATCATGATCAAAAAATGCAGGAGTGAAGGAAGACGCTGTGAGGTGGTTTTATGTGGGGACTTTAACGCTTTACCCAACAGCCCTCTGTGGAATTTCATCACCACCGGACAGCTTTACTACCACGGGTTACCTGCTTGGATGGTGAGTAGGGCTGCCAAAACAAATCAAATTTCGAGTATTCGTCGAATTTAAAATAAAAATCCAATGATAGCACGTGAAGATAGCAGAGAAGCGCTCTCGCTCAGCACAGTGGAGTGCATCGTTTTGTTAACTTTGTGGTTTATTATTTTGAGTCGTTTGATACGCGGTAACACACGGCCCTCTCACAATATATTGCTTTACAGATCTATCACTTTTGCAGCTCAGAAATGTACACGCAATCATGCTGCACGTATCAGAAGTTCCGTGCTCCGGTGCAGTTAGCGCTCACACTACATGCGCACCGCGTCCGAATGATCGAGGCTCTGGACTCTGAGCATAACTTGTTTTTCTATAACAAACTATAAAATACTTTCTATAAAAACGTTAATGCCCTATACACTAAATCTGCGCAGATTTGGCTTACATGAACTTCCTCAAGAAATTAATTAGTAAACCTAATTTACGAAAGGAACAATTGAAATCGCATCATATGACCCCTTTAAATAAAAAAATGCACAATACATTACTTTTGAATTCATTATTGAATGTTTTACATAATGCGATTAATCGCAGAAAATCATACGATTAATCGCGATTAATTTTTTTAATCCATATATATATATATAGGGCTGGGTGATCATTCGATAATGTTAATTATCGCGATATAATTTTCCTCGATAAAACGATATGAAGAGTTCGATAAATGTTCGATATAATGTTTATGCGCCAAAAGCGGAACGAAACAGCGCGACTCATTTGAATCGCGCCACTCGGACCGTTTATCTGCTCGGATCAAAGTTCAAACTGCCGCACGGCGCGAGCTCACTAGAGCAGATGCGTTTACTCGGTCACGCGAGCACTAAGCAGCGCTGTGAGATCCAGTGCTTGAATTCAGCCATGAACACAGTTGACTCAGTGATTTAAAGGGGTCATATGATGCGATTTCAATTGTTCCTTTCTCTTTGGAGTGTTACAAGCTCTTGGTACATAAAGAAGATCTGTAAAGTTGCAAAGACTAAAGTCTCAAATCCAAAGAGATATTCTTTATAACCAGTGCTACAGAATCTCCATGTATTTGTGATTAAGCTATAGCATGTGTGCATTTATACTGAATGTTTTTAGACTACTGTTTTTCATACAAATAGGCTACCTAAAAAAAACATATAGTTATAGTTTTACCAGGGTTTTAACTGTTTATCATGATTTAAATGTATGCTACTATGGGAGACCAATGCTTAATAAAAAAATAATAATAAAAAAACCTTGGTCAGAATAAATTTAACCATATAAAACTGAGGTTGCTACAATTTTTACAGATGTTACTGATTTTGATCAGAAAATATAAAAAATATACCTCTGCATCCTAACTCAAGCTACTATCAATTGTGCATTTCTAAGAGACAAAACAGTGATATTATTATTAATATTATCAGGCAACCCAAACCTGTTTCTTGATTTGAAACAATATCACTCATTAGGACATGCAGAAACTAAGAAATACATTTTTCTATTTAGATATTTATTTTGTTAAGGACAATTAATGGTCTGGTTTCTACAACTTTCACTTTAGAGCAAAAATCTGGCTTTAAACTTGAAATAAATAAAGATTTGACATTTATCGTGATAATTATCGATATTGACTGATATGAAAAAAATTATCGGGATACATTTTTTGTCGATATCGCCCAGCCCTATATATTTGTGTATATATATATGTATGTAATTTTCAGTTTTTAAATATTTGGAAATATAATTTAAATTGATTTCCCACACTTAAAGCAATATCGTATCGAATATCGCATTATTTAACAAGGTATTGCATATCGCATTTTTCTTCAATATCACACACAGCCCTAATCAGTTGTTTTGTGCAAAAAATGCAAGATATTTTTTTTGTTAAATTTCCAGCAAAAATAACTCTTTAGACACATTAACTGTTGTGTACTTCATATATGTGTGTGGTTTTCCCAGTCTTAGTGTTGTATTTGGATCAGTGTTGGGTGTAACTAATTACCAAGTAATTAGTTACTGTAATTTAATTACTTTTCCCTTGAAAAAGTAAAGTAAGGGATTACTCTTTATTTTTTCTGTAATTTAATTACAGTTACTTCTTATGTAATTGAACTCAATACTGTGTATAGACTGTAGAACATTTATACACGATGCAATAGTGGATTTAACATCAACATTTAAAGTCTAACCTTAAAATGCATGCTTTTTATGCACCCTTCTCACGTTAAATACTTTGGTGAGTTAATAAGAATATTGGTAACACTTCAGTATTAACTAGTTGTTTATTAGTATGAATATTACTGGGATATTGGCTGTTTATTGTTACTTAAAGCACATATTAAAGGCAGAGTAAGGGATTTCTGGTAGCCAATGTTGATATTTGAAATCACCAAAACAAACACGCCCCTACCCCAAAAGGGTCTTGCCCCTATTTTGATAGCTCCGCCCCACACATACGTACGCAACCCAGGCAACGATTAGTTCTGTGAAACAAAGCAAAACCAATGTTACACCGTGTCTACGGACGTGAGCGGCGCGGCGCAACAAATCCCCGACAGAAAACTGCTGCCGGGTTCTATTTATGACGTGCTGACACACATTTCAAATGGTTTTCAACGGTCGTTTGATCGCGTCCAGTGTAGGCAGACTTTAGCTGTTGTAGACACGGTGTTACTCAGCTATTGAGAAGAAACAAAGCAACCTCGGCGTCCGATCGCAGGCCTCCGCTCCTTGAGTTCTCTCCAGCGCTGGAAAGCTGATCCGATATTTACACGGGTCCTACTTCTTGCCTTATCGTTCCGCAGACGTTTTCCTCTTTTGTTTTTTATCCGCCATCTCTATCTCTCTGTCGCTCGGCTAATGTCCGTCCCATGCACTGAAAGCTCTCTCCTCCACATCACGAGTAGACACGCCCCTTATTGCTGATTGGCTACAAGTTTGTTTTGCGATTCGGCCCGAATCAGTTTTCTAAAGTGTTTTTGAAAAATCACTTACTCTGCCTTTAATGTCTAATTCTGCAAGACCTTATTCTAAATCCTTAATCCTGCCCAATTCTTGAACTTAACAACTACTTTACAAAGTATTAATAAGCAGTAATTAGGAGTATTTTGAGGCAAAATCATAGTTAATAGTGAGAATTGGACCCTAATCTAAAGTGTGTCCAGAATAATTGATGTAGTTACTTGAAAGAATTAAAAGAACCGTTTCATGTTTATCCGTGTATCATTAACTCGTCAAGGTTGATATAGGATTTAGAAAGTAATTAGTGGTAAGTAATTAAATACTTTCTGGAGAGAGTACAGTACAGTTTCTGGACATTTGTACAGTAATCTAATTACACTGTTGAAGATTTTTAGATGAACTTCCCCAACACTGATTTGGATTGTGTTGTGATGAATGGATTGTGTGCTCTTGCAGGTTTCAGGTCAGCTGGATTTGTCGTATAAAGTCCATCACACAAGGCTTTTCTCCCCGTTGTGGCCCAGCAGCCTCGGCATCACTGACGGCTGTCAGTACTGGTCTGATGCACAGACCACAGCTTCAGGTCAGCTCAACATTTCACTAATGGCTCTGGATTCCCAGCATGCATGTGTTTAGCTCATAGCTGTGTGTTTGCAGTAGACAATCGTCAGTACAGCGCTGAGTTTCTGTGTCAGCTGCGATACTGTCCGGCGGCGTGTGTGCGGCCCGCTGATCTGGAGCTCATACCAGGAGTCACTGATAAAACACCAGGTGATAGACTTACTCTCCTCATGTCTGGTGCACCAGCTGTGCCTAAGCCTAGGTTTGACGTTGCACCATTAACCTTAGCTAAAACTTAATCTGTGTATGCCATGGTTTTCAAAGAAATAGTTCTTGTCTGTTGACGGGTTGTTGGCCGCTTGCATAAAATGCTTAGACTCTGACAGGTTAGTCATCAGGGTCTGTATTCACAAAACTTTTGATCTTACCGCTAAGAGTTCTCCTAAATAACAGTAACAGTTTTTAGCCAAGAGTTAAAACCTATGAAGGCTGATATTAGATCATTGAAGGTAAACGTCATATATGACTATGCATTACTTCAACACAATGCTTACAACCTACCAGCTGCTTCTCAAGTTTTAAGAGAAAATGGTGCAATGAATACTGAGTTAGATAAAAATCAACTAGTAGTTACTAAGCCTTTAGTGTGGATTTTACTTTTGTAAGATCTTAAAGGGATAGTTCTCCCAAAAATAGTACTATAGTAATAGTACTCGCCCTCATGTAGTTTCAAACCCGTAAGACCTCCGTTCATCTTCAGAACACAAATTAAGATATTTTTGGTGAAATCTGTAGACAGCAACACAACTGTAATGTTCCCAGACCCAGAAACGTAGTAAGGACATCGATAAAACAGTCCACGTGACGTCAGTAATTTTATGATGCTACAAGAATTTATGAAGCTCGATTTCATAGAAAATATCTTTATTTGTGTTCCGAAGATAAATAAAGGTTTGGAATGACAGAATTTTCATTTTTGGGAGAACTGTCCCTTTAATATTGCAAACAGCTGGTGCGACCCATAACTTCTCACACACTTCTGCATACGTCTGAGGTGTTAGCAATCATGTCTGCTTCCTGAAATATACTCTGTTTTTTACAGACCCAGAAGACATGGACATGTTTAGTTCAAGGTGAGTTAGCTGGTGTTCAGGAACAGAAGAGTCTTGTCCATTGAACTAACCATACTCCTCATCCATCAAGCAGAGAACTGGCTTTTCCCTTAAAGCTCAGTGATTATGTACATATTTATAATAAACTATAAAATATATAGATTTTTTTTTTCACATCTAATCAAAAGTCTATAATAAGTAATTAAAGTGCATAGTGCCTCAGGGGAAGTACATAGTCTTGTAGCTTTGCCTTTTATTATTATTTCATATGTGACCCTGGAGCACAAAACCAGTCATAATTTATGATTTATGCATCATATGAAAGCTGAATAAATAAGCTTTCCATTGATGTATGGTTTGTTAGGATCGGACAATATTTGGCTGAGATACAACTATTTGAAAATCTGGAATCTGAGGGTGCAAAAAAATCTAAATATTGAGAAAATCATCTTTAAAGTTGTCCAAATTAAGTTCTTAGCGATGCATATTACTAATCAAACATTAAGTTTTGATATATTTACGGTAGGAAATGTACAAAATATCTTCATGGAACATGATCTTTACTTAATATCCAAATGATTTTTGGCATAAAAGAGAAATCTATAATTTTGACCCATACAATGTATTGTTGGCTATTGCTACAAATATACCCCAGTGACTTAACACTGCTTTTGTGCTGCAGGATCACAAATACTTTATGAAGTAGTTGTTTTTTTCATCTGGCAGCTGGTTGGTTTGCTTCACAGCTCAGAACTCCTCGTTGTGTGAGATGTGTTAAGAGACTGGAGATCCCTGACGAGGTTCCTCATGAAATCTGGTGTTCGGCAGGTTTGGACACACGTTGCATCACGCGCTGAGCCTGAGGTCAGCTTACAGTCCTGTCCAGCCCGACACGCAGACGGCTGTGGTCAGCTCTCTGAACTCCGAGGGAGGAGCGATGCTCGACTACATCTTCTTCTCCAGCCGCAGGACCGGCTCCGCTGCAGCTGAAGGTGATGCTCGGAGCTGATCAGCTCTTATCTCACATCTGATCATCTGCAAATATCTGCAGCGCCCCTTAAAATGCTGATTTGGTCCGTCTCATCGTGACTGTAAAAGCAGACCAGTGTTATAGTGAACTAAAACTTAAATCATATAAACAATTTTGGTACTTGAAATAAAATATATGTGACCCTGCAGCACAAAAGCAGTGTTAAGTCGCTGGGGTATATTTGTAGCAATAGCCAACAATACATTGTATGGGTCAAAATTATACATTTTTCTTTTATGCCAAAAATCATTAGGATATTAAGTAAAGATCATGTTCCATGAAGATATTTTGTAAATGTCCTACCAAATGAAAAAAAAAAAAAATATATATATATATATATATGTAAAATACATTAAAATTAAAAATATCAACAAAACTATAAGAGTTTTAATGATACTAAAATAACACTGAATCAAACATCATAATTCTCACATTATCTGTTAACAATATAGCAGAAAAAGCACATTGCTAAGGTCTCTAAATGATCAACGTGATCAAACTTTGCTGTTAAATGTGTTCCTCAGCGGAGGAATGATCTTCACAAGCCTCCAGAACATCTCACATCTTCTGAGGAGCCTTTATTTCTTCAGCTCTCAATCACTGCATTATATGTTTGGATCATTTCAATCTCATCTTACTGAGACAGATTACTGGAGATATAGAGACGACTGATATTTAGATCACTTTATGTCAGTATCTGCTGCACTGTTATAAAGATCTCCCTGATTTACATTACAAGCAGCAGAATTTCATAATCATTTTAAATATCAGAATTGCACATTTTTGCTCAATTAAGCAGTTTTTTCCTCCATATTCTCACTATATCAGACTATATGAGGCATAAAAACCTGATGATCAAATATGATACTGATAAATGATATTTTAAATAAAATAAAGATGCGTAAATGTGAGACTTGTCATAGCATTTGCGTATCATTGCTCTCTTGTTGATTTTGATTGCTTCCATTGTCCTCATCCTACCGTAAATATATCAAAACTTAATTTTTGATTAGTAATATGCATTGCTAAGAACTTCATTTGGACAACTTTAAAGATGATTTTCTCAATATTTAGATTTTTTTGCACCCTCAGATTCCAGATTTTCAAATAGTTGTATCTCAGCCAAATATTGTCCGATCCTCACAAACCATACATCAATGGAAAGCTTATTTATTCAGCTTTTCAAAAAAATGAAAAGCTCCAGGGTCACATTTATTAAAATAAAAAGACACTTATTTTATTCCAGCTAGTTAACAAGGCAACATTTCTTATTTTCCATTAGTTTAACTTAAATTACTAAAAGAACTAAAACTGAAATAAAAATGAATAAAAGCTACATAGACATTAACAAACAGCAAAAACTGATAAAAATGAAAAAAAAAAAATATATATATATATATATGTAAAATACAGTAAAATTAAAAATATCAACAAAACTATATGTTTGGATCATTTCAATCTCATCTTACTGAGACAGATTACTGGAGATATAGAGACGACTGATATTTAGATCACTTTATGTCAGTATCTGCTGCACTGTTATAAAGATCTCCCTGATTTACATTACAAGCAGCAGAATTTCATAATCATTTTAAATATCAGAATTGCACATTTTTGCTCAATTAAGCAGTTTTTTCCTCCATATTCTCACTATATCAGACTATATGAGCCATCAAAGCCTGACGGAGCACATTTGATACTCTGCAAATAAATCGGTTGTGTTGACAGAGAGCGCTGCTGGGTTGAAGCTGCTGGGTCGTTTGTCTCTGCTGTCTGCGGCTGATCTCTGGTCTCTGCGAGGACTTCCTAACGAAGCGTTCCCGTCTGATCATCTCAGTCTGATCGTCAAGCTTCAGCTTCCTCCCGTCTGACCCGAACATTTGACAAATGTAAGGATTGCTTGTCTTTATCATTCATTTTCATTGCCTTACAATTGGATTGTGAAAGAAAAAAAAAACAATTTTTGGTCAGGTGAATATTTAGTTTTCTGTTCAGTAACAGAGCGAGTGTTTGCACGTGTGAAATATTCTCCAGCGTGATGTTTGATGTGAGGAAATACGATGCACCGTTTATGATTGACATGTTCAAGATAATGTAATCAGAATGCACTTACATGCATTTATTAGTTTTCAGTTTGTTTCTTTTGGTTTTGAATTTATATTTTGAACGGAGCTAAATAAATAACTACATGCATTGCTGTCGTTTTTGCTGATTGAACACATAAAGAAGAAAATGAAGAGCACAGCCACATGATGCTGTTATTGAAGGTCAGATGCACACGCCGTTATGGACATCTAATGACAGTCCTTCATTTGAAAGAATCTGAGTGTGTTCTCTTGAAAACAGATGAGGGGTTTGTACATGCACATCATATGTGCTGCGGTCAAGCTTTACAGTACATTCATGAGAAAGTTGAAAACAATAGCTTTTTCTTCAATCTCAGTGAAATGAGGTTCGCAGAAGGTCAAAGTAATTCACAGCTAAAACCATGTTCATCCTCACTGCAAGTAAAGCTCGGCTGGAGCAAAAACACTCAATTTGATTATAAATATATTTTTAATTCATTTAGGTGGTAAGTTAATAACTGGTAAAACTTTGCAGTAAGATTCTATGTGTTAACATTACATTACTTAACATGAACTAAAAAAAAAAGCACCTGAAGCATTTCTTCATCTTCAAGTTGTAATATTAAAATCAAATCTCTTAGTATTATTTAATGAACCTGAACTGACGTGAACTACTGTATTTTTATTAAATGTTAACAAAGATGAATAAATACTTAAATAGTATTTACTCATTGATAATGTTAAAGCATTATCGAACGTTATTGTAACGTGGTAACATTGTTTTCTAAATGCATGCATTACATTAAAAAATGTAACATTGATGCATATGTTAGAAAAGACTTTCATAATCTCACTTTTGCATTGTTTTGCTATTTAACTATTTGTTGTTTACTATTTTTGTGAATTGACCCTGGAGCACAAAAGCAGTGTTAAGTCGCTGGGGGATATTTGTAGCAATAGCCAACAATACATTGTATGGGTCAAAATTATACATTCTTCTTTTATGCCAAAAATCATTAGGATATTAAGTAAAGATCATGTTCCATGAAGATATTTTGTAAATCTCCTACCGTAAATATATCAAAACTTAATTTTTGATTAGTAATATGCATAGCTAAGAACTTCATTTGAACAACTTTAAAGATGATTTTCTCAATATTTAGATTTTTTTGCACCCTCAGATTCCAGATTTTCAAATAGTTGTATCTCAGCCAAATATTGTCCTATCCTAACAAAACCATACATCAATGGAGAGCTTATTTATTCAGCTTTCAGATGATGTATAAATCTCAATTTCAAAAAATTGACCCTTATGACTGGTTTTGTGCTCCAGGGTCACATTTATGCTTATATTTTGTATGTTGTAGCACTTTAATCTGGAGTATAATGAGTAAGATGTCACACGACGGAAACATGTTTCTCGTTTGACAAAAACAAATTATAGGCAATTTATTGTACATTTCAGTTTCAAGTGTCACAAAAGAGCCAGTGAGGGTTTGAAAGACATTCAGTGCCGTGACGTCAAAGTGAAAAATCAACAATAGTAACATCTGTTAATCACACACAGTTAGTTAATCATGTGGCAGGAAGCTGTTCTAATGAAGAACATTTAACAGCACCAGCATCAGTGTCTTCTGCTCGCATCAGAATCACACTAGTGCACTTCATAGTGTCTCACAACAAGTGTGTTTGGCTTTAGTGTGTAAGTGTGTGTGTGTCTACTGTAGGAGAACATCTGCTAATGAAACAGACTGTTACACATCTACATCACGCTACTCCTAAAGTCAACATGAAATGATGCTCACAGTCACAACACATTACGAGGTATTCAACAGAGAAATCAATGAATGATAGTTGGTTGATCATTATGAGAAAGTGACTTCAGAGGAGGAGCAAGTCCTATTTTGATGAAAGATTATGAAGACGAACATTTAGGCTATTTCTGTAGCATGTTATGCACTGATGAATTATTTAAGAGCAGGAACATGAATTCAAGTCAATTTCATGTTGACTTTAAAAACTTGGACGCGTGTAATTGAGCATCCTATCTTTTAAGAGTTAAAAAAATCTAAAAACCAACAGGGGCGCGGGCTGCATTCATAACTACTGAACCCTGTATATTCTGCAACATCATTTACATACACGCATGTCCATTAAAGTGGCCATTATAACATGATGATCAGTACTGAAGCCATCAGAAACACCAGACAGATTCACCAGTGGGAGTGCTTTTGCTCTTTCAAAGCCAAATAGTTGCTCTATTGTAGTTCAGGTTGGAATCACTGGTGAAACCTGATGACTAAAGAAGAAAAGTTCAATACTGTAAGTGTCGCTAAGTGCAAAAAGTGTGTCAGGGAGGACGAACTGCTCGTATTATTATAGATGTTATAACACTGCAAAAAAAAAAAAAAATAATAATAATAATTTTCTTCTGTATTTTTGTCGTTTTCCAGTGCAAATATCTAAACATTCATATATCAAGATGCACGTACAGGGCTTGAAATTAAGTTTTTTACTTGGTAGCAAAGTTAGAAGCACCACCAAAAATTAATGAGCACCAACTACAAATTATATATTAACATATTTCATCTTTACATTCTTAACTTTAATGCAGATTTTAGATTGGTTAATATTAGCTGTTAATGTTAATCACCCAGTCACTGCTTTCCGCTGTCAGGTAATATAATAATTAATATGAACCAATCTAAAATCTGCATTAAAGATAAGAATGTAAAGATGAAGTTATGTAACGTTTGATAGACCGGCAGACAGGTCACCGTATCAGCACACAGAAAGCACATAACTGTGAACGTTTTTTAGAGAAATTAGATTAAATTATGGGAGCATATGCAACCAAAATGGTCCCAATTTCGAGCCTTGGTGTACTCTAGAAACTAAATGAAATTGAGTCTTGTTTTCTGAAAAATGCATCAAAATGAAGTGAGTTCAAACAAATACTTGCCAGTACGCTCAGAAAAATAAACTGCATTCAAAGGGAAAGCTAGATTAAGAGCATGACAATTTTCTTTCTTTTTTTGTTCTGTTTTCTATTAAAATTATCTAAACATTCTTCAATCAAGATACATTTACTAGAGGCTCAAAACAAGAAAACTAAACATTTGACCCCAGTGACAGATAATTTTCTTGTTTTGAGCAAATACTTTTGCTTTGCTTTTTTTTTTTTTTTTTCAGAAAACAAGACTCAAAATCAAGTTGTTTTGCTTCTAAGGAAAAAGTATCTTGAATGATTTAGAAATGTTAAGACTATACTGGAAAACAAGGCAAAAATACTGAGCCAGAAAATCATTGCAGTCCAAAAACTGATCAAAGGCACCAATAAATGGACTACAGGCTATCCTCTACATCAGTGTCTAGTAGTGTTAAAGGTTTACTTGCACTGTATTTACAGATTAAATATGAAAAGTTGCTCACAGCAGAATGAACAGCTGAGGCATAGTATTAAAATGAATATAAATATGATGCATTGTTCATAATGTGGCTATTCTACTAAATGAATGATTAGAGGAGGTGTTCGTGTCTACCCTTATAAGTGAACACATTCTCTGTGTAGCACGATACTTCTTCAAGTGAACACACATCTTCATCCTCTCGTGGCTGCGTTTCAGTCTTTGTCTCGTGAATCTCTCAGACCCTGATCTGGTATCCGTTCACATCAACCGCGGGCCCCGCCGGCCCGGACCGCTTCTCCACTGACGACCTGTGAAAACAGCACCACCTGTTGGTCAGATGTTGTGTTGTAACTGTATCAGTGTTGTGAATGATCTGTAAGTACCGTCTGTCGATTTGGCTGTTCTTGCGCATCGGGCTGCCTGGGTTCCTCAGAGGAGATCCCATATCCTTCTTTCTGTCTTTAGACGGTGATGGTGGAGCAGCTTTACCAATCTGAAACACAGAGCTCAGTCAACCACTAAACACAATGCATGTGGTGTGATTATTAACATAAGACATATGAAATAATCTAATTATTTGAAATGGAACAGTTTATTGAACCTTTAGACAAAATATTTAAAAAAAATTCCATGTTCATGTTTTTTTTTTTGTATCACATTTGATCCATCAGGCTTTTATGGGTCATATAGTCTGATATAATGAGAATATGGAGGAAAAAACAGCTTAGTTTTATTTATAGAATCAAATTGAGCATAAATATGCAATTTAGTAAGTTAAGATGAAATTTTGATGCTTGTAATGTAAATCAATGAGATCTTTATAACAATACAGGAGATGCTGACATAAAGTGATCTAAATATCAGTGGTCACACTATATCTCCAATAATATGACTTAGTAAGATGAGATTGAAATGATTCAAACATAATGCAATGCAATTAAATGATGATTGAGAGATGAAGAAATAAACACTCCTCAAAAGATGTAAGATGTTTTGGAGGCTTGGGAAGATCCAGTGAAAGTAAAGCTTCTGGAAACAAATGTTCCTCAAAAGATCCTGATGATGAGATTTGAGACTCACTGGTTTTTCTAAAAAAAAATGTAGTTTAAATGCAATGCAAGTCACTTTGGATAAAAGCATCTGCCAAATACATAAATGTAAATGTTAAGTGACTCATGGTAGTGTTTTTCAAAGAGGCTTTTATGAACAAAATATGCAAACAAAAATGATCAAAGAAGATCCCAGTATCCAGAAAATGTGGATACAAACAAAATGGCAGTGGGATGTCCTGGTTGTGTTTGGAAGGAGGTAGATTAGCACCAAATTAACCATTAGTGTGAAATGTTCATGCTACCTGGCAGATATCACTAAATAAGTGTTTTATTTTCATCTCTCGTCTAGTACTACTTGATTTTGGCGCTGCCCTTGACACCAAAGATCATGTCATTCTCTTGGACAGATAAGAGAATTACATTTGGACAAGAATTAAGATGTTTGTATGATCACCTGCCACTTTGTTTACAAAAGGAACAGTCAAATCTAACACAAACTGAGTATGGAATGCCACAAGGCTCTGTATTAGGTCCATTTTGCATTTACCCAAAATGTATTTTAAATGGTGGATGACAAGTCTTATCTAAAAGATTTAAGCAACATGACACTAAGTTCTAGGTGTTATTTTAAATACTGTGGCAGTCTGAAAACATGTTTGATTTATCAATTAGGCAGATGACAGGAAACTCTCTTTCACGATTTCCACAAATCTATTACAAACCTGCTGGAGTTCACAGACATCATTCATCTGTGGATGTCACAGAACGTTTTACTACTAAATAAAGGTAAGACAGAGATACTTGTTTTCAGAAATTATTCAAAGATAGTCTTTTAGATCTAGACTTCATCAGAGGGCCAATTATCACGTCATTTAGTTATCATGTCTAACAACAGTCTCAGATTTAAAAACCAAAACAGCACAGTATCACCTTGCAATATCTCTATTTGTTACTGTTTTTCCTTCTCAACACGTAAGGCTGGTAAAGTCACAAACTATCATTAGATTTTTAGGAATTAACTGGCAAGACAACCTAGAGAAGTGCGATAAAAGTGTTTGGGGAAACCTGTTTGTAAATAATAATTTTTGCAATTCCATTTGGCGCAGCACACGCTTCACCTTTACATTTGCTGAAAGCATGTCATTTCTGCAACAAATTTCTCTGATACCGGTCAGGCAAATTTTCTGTGAGCTATTCCTTATAAAATCACTGATAGCAACCTTTGTTTCTGAGCAGCCAAGAACACACAATTTTGTACTGTCAGCAGTATTATGATTTAACCGTAGGCGTATCATCCGTACCTTCAACCTCATATCCCGAGTGTGTCTCTCCAACTCTTTCCTCAGCTCTTCTTTGGACAGCTTGTCCACGTCCAGCACCGAATGCTTCCACTCAATCTGCTCCACGCTGTGTGGGTCGTGTGACACATAATGACCGATCTTGACCTTGCACAGTGTGTGCCAGTATCTCCGATAGGCCACCTGGAACTCTTGAAGGAGGTCCGTGAGTGTTTTGTACTCCAGCGGTTTGTACATCAAGTCCTCGCGGCGGCTGATGCCCAGAGCACCAAAGCGGCCGCCGCTGTGGACACCCAGCACAATGTGACGGAAATGACTCCCTGAGAACTGTGTTTTAAAGCTGAGAGGAAACCGCTCGACGGTCGGCATGCTGTTGGTGAGGTAACTGAAGCGTCAGCTGTGTTAAGGGAGTCAATGGTAATATATTCAACAGACAGCTGTGTACATTATCAGCAAGTACAGGGGAAGTGTTAAAGTCAGCATGAAATGAAAATCTACTTTCTAAATGCATGCTATAGATGTCAATGTGAAAGATTTATCCATATGTTTCATTTAAAAAAAAAAAAGAAGCCTACCATCAATGTCCAATTCCAAATTAATCAACATTTTAAGCTACATTGTTTTCATATTTAAGAACGATCTAATCATCATCTTAGAATGTTTTCACTCCTTCTGTTTTATCTAGTTTAGTCTTTATTCTGCCAGTACCATTCAAGACTGTCTGACAGAGCACTTTTCTAGACCCAGCAGGCAATAATCTTTACAAATCTGTCTAAGCCCTTAATTCTGGACATCTCCAGGACACCCAAGAAATCCTCTTGTTGCCTACATCCTTCTTTCGGTCACTAAAATGTTTAGAAGATTACTGAAAGACTAAACTGGATTCTGAACTTATTTTGATCATCCAGTAACATAAGTTAATTATAGACCCATCCCAAATCCTCCATTTATGCCAGATATTTTGGGTTTAGATCAGAATTTAGCCATAGCACAAAGACTGAACTTGTCAGAGTTACAAGTTAATTTTATCACCTGATTGGGGTTGCAACTCACTTCTAGTACTATTCAATTGCTGCCTTTGACACCAAAGGTCATGCCATTCTCTTGGACAGATAAGAGTATTATATTAACATTTGTGAACAAGCATTAAGATGTTTGTCTGATTGCTACCACTTTTTGTGAAAGATGAACTGTCAAAACTAACACAAATTAAGTATGGAGTTCCACAAGGCTCAGTATTAGGTCCTGTTGTTTTCATTTTATGAAAAACTTTAATGGGAAACAACCAATTTGTTTCCATTGTTAAGCTTATGACAGCTCTATATTTACTACATACTCTGTATAGAAGTTAGTGGAGTGTATTTTGTATGATAAAACAGATAAACATTATTGTCCAAATGAAAAGAAAAAAAAAATCCGTAAGACTAGATAATTGCAATGCATTACTTGCTGGATGTCCTTCAGTAATAAGATCAACTGGTTCAAAATGCTGCAGCAAAAGCTTCTACCAAAACCAAAATATAATTTGATAATTTCAGTCTGATCTGAACAGTTTAAGCAGCACTTTCAGTCCAGATTGTTTTTGAATGTCACATCTGAAGCAGATGTTATTGAACAATGGAGAAATTCAAAGCTAGACTGAACCAACCACAAACACAACTCGTATGAGTGCAACTATTACACTTTTCATATGCACAAATGTATAAAAAAAATTTATATGCTATTAAAATGTTAATATTTTCAATCCAGTTCAAGTGAAGGATACATCCCGAGGATAACGGCTTCCAAACATTTAATTGGTAGAGATTCTCTTGTCATTTCCTTGGCAATGTCCATCAATCTGAAAAACACATTGTAGGTAATAATGCAATAAGAGTTTGTATGCAAGTGAGCCTGAAATATTTTTAAAAGATGAAAATTAAAATGAATGAAAAGTATTCAGAAAAATATTCTCCTAATAAGGTCTATTAATAATAATCAAAAGTACTGAATATAGTAAGCTAACAGCACGACTTTGCTTTAACTGAAGGATACAGCTTTAAGAGAAAAGACAGATAAGTGGACGGGTCTTACGCTGTGAGCGGCCTGCTCTTCTTGATCTCAAAAAACTGTGTTCCAGTGTGATTGTATCTGACAGACAATGTTAAGCACAGAACACTGTCAGGAGACAAACAATGCACTATATAAAGTCATAAAGTATAAAGTCAACCACTACATCAACATTTACAGAAAATAACCTATATTATGAGTGAAATATATCATGAGAATTATTCTGAATATATATATACAGAGAAAAATGTCATGTAACAAATCATTGTGACATACATTGGGCCAAACCAACAGCACACACAATGTTTCATTGTTCTTGACATTTTCTGATATTTCAGCTGTCAACATCATCATCAACGTAACTCTTGTGGCCTAAATTCCATCTGCCTACAACATAACAATGAGCTGAAATCACTGATAAAATGTAATGCCCAGATAATCTTTGTTCACTGAAACCATGTGTGTTTCTGCTGTCAAATCTTGACTGATTTTTATCAAGTAAGCGTCAGAATAACTGCAGTAATATCTCCAGATGAACACTTACTGGACTGAAGCAGCTCAGCTTTACTTGATTCTCCATCAATCATGTTTTAGAGTCTCAAATCTGATCCTCAGGATCTTTTGAGGAGCGTTTGTTTCCAGAAGTTTTACTTTCACTGTTCCTCAGCGGAGGAACGATCAATAAACTATTCTATTTTTTAAAAAAATCATGTTTTTTGAATCATGACTTCAAAAAACTTGAAATATAAGTTATATTTTATGTTTTTAGCTCAATGTTTATTTTTTCTTTGTTCTTTTTGGAGTTTGGTAGCATAAACCACCATCCACTCTTATTTCTCTGGATTTAAACATTCTTCGAAACATTTGGGATAATGTAAGTACACAAGTCAGCAAAATATATAACACTGTTCTAGTGGTTTTTGGATATTTTAATAAAACAATCTTACATATTGTGCCTTTAAGTACATGATTTTTTGGGTGAACTATTTCTTTAAATAAATTATCTACAGCGTCAGTTCATGCTGACTGATTCCTGACCAGTGTTCATGATAGAGTCTGGACCAGTGTAATACTGCAGTAGTGAACTATTACAGACATGTTATAAAGTTCATACAGTAACAATATGAAAACGGCTGATTGAAGGACATAAAGTGACTGTAAATTGTGGCAAGAGGAGCAACGTCAGCACATCGATGTCCCTCCTGAAAGACGAGTGTGAAAGGATACTGCAAATCCCTGATGTATCTCTGTATGGCTTCCAGGCGCTGGGGAATACTGCTGTTGGGCTGGAATGTAGGCACACTTGGTACTGGAATCTACAGGGTTAAAGAAGAGTTAACAGCTGGACAATGATATCACGCATTTCTTAGGATAGGACAATATTTGGCCGAGATACAACTATTTGAAAATCTGGAATCTGAGGGTGCAAAAAAATCTAAATATTAAGAAAATCATCTTTAAAGTTGTCCAAATGAAGTTCTTAGCAATGCATATTACTAATCAAAAATTAAGTTTTGATATATTTACGGTAGGAAATGTACAAAATATCTTCATGGAACATGATCTTTACTTAATATCCTAATGATTTTTGGCATAAAAGAAAAATGGATAATTTTGACCCATACAATGTATTGTTGGTTATTGCTACAAATATACCCCAGCGACTTAACACTGCTTTTGTGCTGCAGGGTCACATTATATCAGTCATTGAATCCACATCAGCTGAGCAGTAATGGTGACAGTGCGGTCTGGATCTGGGTTCAGCTGAACTCACTGGATATTGATTAGATGCATCTGATCCGATCAGTCCACAAGGGACGAATCAAAGAAATAAAGCCAGTAAGACAGATGGAAAGCAGTCTACAAACTGCTGGGGTATTACTGACACCACTAATAGAGTGCTGCAGGGATGAGGTCTTTTATAAGCCAAAACCCGGAAATTAGTTCTAATTTGAGCACTTCTGGTTCCATCATCGATTCGTTTTTTGAATGGGTTTTGGGTTAAATGCCTAATATAAGGTCTGTGGTGAACATAAGCTCAAGATATTTTCATGTTTTATTCCACAACATTAAATACATAAGTAAAACCCCCTTGAGGTGGCTAACAAGTGTCTAAATGGGACAAGAAGTTGTCAGGACATTAGTCTTGGACATTTACTTATATTTAGGCTTCAAAATTCACAAAATCTCATGAAGATTATGATGAACAAACTTTTGTTGGACACGGAGCTTACTTTCTGCTATAGTCCAAAAGGCAACAGAAAAATCCAGTTGGGTTTTTGTGGATGGAAGCAGGGTGATGTGACCTTACAGGACTATATACAAAAACACCTCATCTCTGCAGTGCTGTATTATGAACACAGTCTGAGAACACTAGTGGGAATGTTTCCATTCGTTTCAATCTTTGTAAGATTTAGAATAGGATCATGTATCATGAATGTCGTAGTATTTGTTGTGTCTCTCTTTTGCTTCAATGACAGCAGCACTGGAGCTTCTTAAGCAAAATCTGATCGCATCCTTTGTCTGAAATATTTCAAAAACCTTTTCCAAGTTTTTCAATGAGGTCTCAGACTTTTGGGCCTTATGTATGTTATGTAATCAGATTACTTTTTTTTTTTTTTTAATAACTAGTAAAGTAACATTACTTTTTAATTTAGAAGGAAATATCTGAGTCACTTTTTCAAATAAGTAACGCCAGTTACTTTGTTTCCATGTGTTGACTGAAAACTCTGGTGTTGCCATGGTGACAGAAATCAGGAAAAAGTGCAGAGCGTTGTGTGTGAACATGATCTTACTGTAGTTCTAGACTAAATATGAACATGCATCTCACCTGCACAAAAACAGATTCAGTGTTCCTCAAAATGAATAAAATCAGTCAAATGCAAACTCAGAATATTAAACAAACCTGCAATAATTAAATGTTCAACAAGACAAAATATCATTTTTGTATTTAATCCCATTTTATTAACCAATGTCTTTGCTACTGACCTTCGATGATCCAATTCAACCATACTAAGCAAAAATGACACATTTGTGTTTCATTTGTATTATTGCTGAATAGTATTGAACTTGCGTCATATTCGTCATGTGATTAGTTTGAGCTGCGCCCTCTACTGTACAGACGTGGATTACATTTCCTTCAGCCTGAGGCGCATTCA
>NW_015659915.1:602482-606463 GCF_001515625.1 Sinocyclocheilus rhinocerous | reverse complement strand
ACTCAGAATATTATACAAACCTGCAATAATTAAATGTTCAACAAGACAAAATATCATTTTTGTATTTAATCCCATTTTATTAACCAATGTCTTTGCTACTGACCTTCGATGATCCAATTCAACCATACTAATAAGCAAAAATGACACATTTGTGTTTCATTTGTATTATTGCTGAATAGTATTGAACTTGCGTCATATTCGTCATGTGATTAGTTTGAGCTGCGCCCTCTACTGTACAGACGTGGATTTACATTTCCTTCAGCCTGAGGCGCATTCACTTCACTTCTGTTGTGAAAGGGCTTTTACAACTTTTTATATTAACAACAAAAAAGCAAGCCCCGCCCAGATTTAAAAAGTAACTCAAAAGTAACGTAACGCATTACTTTCCATAAAAAGTAACTAAGTAACGTAATTAGTAACTTTTTTTAGGGAGTAAAGCAATATTGTAACGCATTACTTTAAAAGTAACTTTTCCCAAGACCTACAGATCTATTTTCTTTATTAATACCCACGTTAAAAATAAGTACTCTTTCATAATGTACTTAAAGTGCTCTATTTTCGCACACTAGTTTTAGACTTGGTATGCTAAAAATGATTCTTTAGTACTTAAGATCAACTAAGTGTACTCAACTGTGCTATTTTGGGACACCATGAATATGCATTAAAATGTGTTACTATCTCTGTATTTAAAAAATTTATTTAGTTAGCACTTGTAGTACACTTGAGTGTACTAGTGTATGAAAGACGGGTTCTACAAGTGCTAACTAAATATGTTTTTTTAAATACAGAGATAGTAACACATTTTAGTGCATATTCATGGTGTCCCAAGATAGCACAATTGAGATGTTTTTAAGTTTAACTTAAGAAGTACTAAAGAATCATTTTAGCATACCAAGTACAAAATTAGTGCGCGAAAATAGAGCACTTTAAAGGGTTAGTTCACCCAAAAATGAAAATTAGCCCATAAATTACTCACCCCGAGGCATCCTAGGTGTATATGACTTTCTTCTTTCAGACGAATCCAGTCGGAGTTATATTAAAAATTGTCTTTGATCTTTCAAGCTGTTTAATGCCACTCAGGGTGTTGCATGCATCAGTCCAAAACAAGTTAAATAAAAAGCGCACATCCATTAACAAAAAATTGTCTCACACGGCTCCGGGGGATGAACAAAGGCCTCCTGTAGCGAATCGATGCATTTTTGTAAGAAAAATATCCATATTCAAAACGTAATAATCACTTTAATGTAGCTTGCTCTCACTGTTGTACACGGAAGCAGTTCCGGGTGGATGATGTATGAGGTCAGCGTTATGCATGCGCCGCTCAGAAGTGACGAACGCGGAAGCGCAGCGGAGAGATCAAAACAAAACAACGGTCAAGAATTATGGGCGCTTTTTATTTCACTTCTTTTGGACTGATGCATGCAACACCCGCTGAGTGGCATTAAACAGCTTGAAAGATCAAAGACAATTTTTAATATAACTCCGACTGGATTCGTCTGAAAGAAGAAACTCATATACACCTAGGATGACTTGAGGGTGAGTAATTTATGGACTAATTTTCATTTTTGGGTGAACTAACCCTTTAAGTACATTATGGAAGTGTACTTGGGAAAGGCCCACCTGAAGAACATCCACTGGGTGTTTTGGCACATTTCTCGTTGTGAAAGCTGTACCTTGGGAAGGTCGCCGGTTCCCCGTATCCTCCTGGCCACTGCTTCTCCATCCGGGTGCATGCGGGCGACGTGCCGCCACATCTGCTCCCAGGTCTCCTCGTTTATGGGCAGACCACCCCTATTAATAATGAACGGGATCCCGCCATCCCTCAGATCTTCTCCTTCGTCCTCCTGCTCCTCGTCTCGCTCCTCGACTCCCTCCAGACTGAACGCAGTCCGCAGCATTCTCAGCCCGAGAGAAGAGCACGGCTGACTCAAACAAGTCCTGATTCCCGGCTTCTTGTGGATGATTCTCCTCGGAGAGGAGCCGTGATGGACGGTCCCGCAGCAGGACACCGGCATGGACGGCCCACAATCCGGCCGGAGCTAGGAATTCTGGGACCTTCTTTAAAGCACGATTAAGAAATTGCTGTGGGCCCCGCACTTGCTTTAAAAACATGCAAATATCAATGCAATGCACCGGCAGAATGCAGTGACTACAGCAACACTGGAGCTGAGGCCGTTTCTGCAGTTTTCTCTGATCCGAAGCCGTCTGTCAAAGGACAGATACGAGTCTCAGAGATCTGTACTGCGTTTCACCTTCGCTCCACAGATTTGCATAAACTTGGTGTCGTTCTCCAATATTTGGCAATATACATAAAACAGACAAGAATGCTAAAGAAATGAAAATACTAGAAATTCAGTAGTTTTGACACATGATGTGTATGCACACTCCTCGGAGAGGAGCCGTGATGGACGGGCCCGCAGCAGGACACCGGCATGGACGGCCCACAATCCGGCCGGAGCTAGGAATTCTGGGACCTTCTTTAAAGCACGATTAAGAAATTGCTGTGGGCCCCTAGGAACCTCTGGGCCCCTTCTGACCTCTGGGTCCAGCAGCAGAGCTACGGCCCTCGGCGGGATGGCTGGGGTGTCCGGACACAATCTGGCCCCCAGCCACAACTCTGTCAACATATATCAACCAGCATACTAGTTCTGACAGCATGCAATGCAAAACTTTAGTTGTTTATGAGCGCAGGAATCCAGTTATAAAGCCCCGTATCCTCTGATCACAGCTTATGCTTACAGTCACACCAGACTGACTCCCATCTGATTTATACACAAACCAGCGTGTTAGATAAGAAACAAACAGCATTTGATCTTGGATTAAAGATTTAAATGTAACACACGACCACGGAGAACACAGAAGGTATATGTGATGAAAACGAGCTGTTTTACAGACAATGAGGACCGCCGCTCCTCTGACGTCACCAGAACACCGGCCCCCGCGCTCGCTGTCGGTCACGTACTTAAACACGGTGCAATGCAGGACAGTGGTTTTCCGTGTCCAGCTTTATTTGGTTTCGGTGTAGGGTCCGAGCCATCGCCCCGCCGGATCACAGATCCCGTTATACGACGCTGATTGTGGTGCCCGATTCATGAGCGACTCGTTCTTATGAACAGAATCATTTAAAAGACTCGGTCGAATCGATTCGCGAAGCGTTTGTAGAACAACGGACTGTACGATTTTGTATTAGTCAGGGTAAAACTGAGATTGGAACAATATTATTATATTCGACAGTAATACAGTTAAGAAATAGCATTATTTTTACCGGCTGTTAATTATTATTGATGTCAAGTTATTAATAATAAAGTTTAATACAATATTTGACGCAGCTATAACTTCTAATAATTTACAAAAAGCACTGAACAACAATTTTATGCAATTTTAAAATTCAATACCAAAATGGTTTGGTAACAACATTTGACGCAGCTATATAACCTAATAATAAACAATCAATGTTAAACAACAATTTTATGACAGAAAAGAAACTTTGGAACGCTTTAGAGTGATGACTCGGTTGTGAATCAGTTCATTGAAACGAACCGTCCGAACGAACCGATTGGCTAAAATGACTCAGATTCTCTGGCGCTGAAGACGTGGTTGACTCTCCCAAATCCCGGGTATGATGCGCATGCGCACAACGATCAGATTAGTGCTTGGCAAAGACATCTTCAATTAAAGTCCGTAAAATTAAATGTTCTTACTGGGATGTTACAGAAGATGAATGCATTAAAATATTTATGGCTAATTGTAAGCAGGGCATACTCAACAATTAAATAACTATTGGTAGGTTTTCACAGAACACACACAAATGCATCACAGTTTTTGAGAAAAGCCACTGCAAAATAAATAATTTCAATCCTGGTGAGACTGACATTAGTGGCTTTTTAGAAAATAGTAAATAGAAGAATTATCTCACACACACACACACACACACACACACACACACACACACTCTTCCTGTTTTTTTATTATTTTTTTAAT
>NW_015659915.1:601129-602411 GCF_001515625.1 Sinocyclocheilus rhinocerous | reverse complement strand
CACACACACACAGACACACAGACACACACACACACACACACACAGCAATTAAAGAATTATAAATAACATAAAAAATAACCCCAACATCAGTGTGACATTTTGCCTCACCTTTTTTAATTAAAAATGTGCATCAGTCAGTGTCTGATATGAGTGTATGAAGCATAAAAACACCTCAAAAGCAAGTCTCAATTATATGACATAGTTTCAGAGTACAGAAATGAAAGAAAAACAAATGAAATAAATTTGTAAATAAAACACACACAAACAATGAAAACATTTGGTTGCACTTGCTTTAAAAACATGCAAATATCAATGCAATGCACCGGCAGAATGCAGTGACTACAGCAACACTGGAGCTGAGGCCGTTTCTGCAGTTTTCTCTGATCCGAAGCCGTCTGTCAGATACGAGTCTCAGAGATCTGTACTGCGTTTTACCTTCGCTCCACAGATTTGCATAAACTTGGTGTCGTTCTCCAATATTTGGCAATATACATAAAACAGACAAGAATGCTAAAGAAATGAAAATACTAGAAATTCAGTAGTTTTGACACATGATGTGTATGCACAACAAACTTACTCTGATATAAATGTGAAATTACTGCAAAACTTGTACACGTGGACATTAGCATGCATATGAAAAGCAGAGAGCAGTGACGCAAACGAACCATGTTTTGGCTTCACATTCATACATGAAGTAGCTTTAAAGTGTTTATAAGAATCTTTGATTGAAACACATCAGTTGCATTAGACCTGCTTGCATAGGAAAGATAAAACCTGTGAGAATAACACGCAAAACACTGTACGAATGACATTAACACTGATACCCTGAAGACAAACTAATATAGAGGCACTTTCAACTTTACAATTTCATCTCATTATAAAAGAGCATCTGAAAACAATATGTGACCCTGCAGCACAAAAGCAGTCTTAAGTCACTGGGGTATATTTGTAGCAATAGCCAACAATACATTGTATGGGTCAGAATTATACATTTTTCTTTTATGCCAAAAATCATTAGGATATTAAGTAAAGATCATGTTCCATGAAGATATTTAGTAAATCTCCTACCGTAAATATATCAAAACTTAATTTTTGATCAGTAATATGCATTGCTAAGAACTTCATTTGAACAACTTTAAAGATGATTTTCTCAATATTTAGATTTTGTTGCACCCTCAGATTCCAGATTTTCAAATAGTTGTATCTCGGCCAAATATTGTCCTATCCTAACAAACCATACATCAATGGAAAGATTATTTATTCAGCTTTCAGAAGATGTATA
>NW_015659915.1:597572-599595 GCF_001515625.1 Sinocyclocheilus rhinocerous | reverse complement strand
AATATATCAAAACTTAATTTTTGATTAGTAATATGCATTGCTAAGAACTTCATTTGAACAACTTTAAAGATGATTTTCTCAATATTTAGATTTTTTTGCACCCTCAGATTCCAGATTTTCAAATAGTTGCATCTCAGCCAAATATTGTCCTATCCTAACAAATTTGAAAAATTGACCCTTATGACTGGTTTTGTGCTCCAGGGTCACATATTGTGCTGAATGTTGAATATGAAAGCGTTAAACCCATGAGGACTGAAGTGAACTGTTTATGACACTTTTCTTACATTCGTTCTGGAGGGATTGTCTCGTGATTAAACTGACGTTATGCAATGTTGTTCCCAGATAAAACACTCACTGTTTATGTCCATACACACAGCACTAAAAGATACGGAGCGCTTTGGCTTGACATTAGCAGCATGAAAGAACTCACACAGTCTTTGGTTATGAAAAGGCACTAATGATTTTGGCGAAACCCCCTCAATCTGTCTGGATTTAGCACTGAGCACACTCACTGTAAGCAGTATTAACAGGTTAGTCTGACTGATCTCTCACTTCTCCTGAAGGGCAGAGCGGTGGTTTTGACTGATGTCCTGGAGTCCAGCATCTGCTCTGAGGCTCTGAATGGCTCTCCACAGTCTCTCGTTCTCCTTCAGCTGATCGTTGAACTGACAAACATTTACAGAAAAACCAATCATGTCTAGTTAGCTTGGAATAACACATTCAGCGGAGCATGAGGTTTGTGGAGTATTAAACCACTAATGACACACTTCCAGATCCCTCCTTCAGTTGTTCATTACCAACACAACACTTAGTTATCTAATCAACCCTTTAAGCGATCGATAGTTTAGCCAAAATTAGAAAAATAGCTTTATCCGAGATCAGGATGAGTTTGTTTCTTCATCAGGTTTGTAGAAATGTAGCACTGCATCAGTGTCTCAGCAATGGATGCTCTGCAGTGAATGGGTGCCGTCAGAATGAGAGTCCAAACAGCTGATAAAAACATCACAATAATCCACAAGTAATCCACAGCACTCCAGTCCATCAGTTAACATCTGGAGAAGACAAAAGCTGAAACAAATCCAGCATTAAGACGCTTTTAACTAAAATACATAGAGTCCATAATCCATAATAACGCTTCCTCCAGTGAAAAAGTGCATCTCCTGTTGTCTCTCACATCAAAATCCAGCCACATATGTGTTTAGAGCTGTTTAAACGCTGCTTGATCTCTGCAGATTTCTCTCCAGATTCACACCAGAACACCTTTTCACTGGAGGAAGAGTTATTATGGATTATGCACTCAATGTATTTTAGTTAAAAACGTCTTAATGCTGGATTAGTTTCAGCGTGTGTCTTCTCCAGATGTTAACTGATGGACTGGAGTGCTGTGGATTACTTGTGGATTATTGTGATGTTTTTATCAGCTGGAATGGTTCATTTCTAAAATATGTATATGTGGCAAAGCTGAAAAAAAAAAAACATTGTTGAGGCAGTGATCAACCCAAAACATAGGACTCCAGTTAAATCTCAACTGTTAAAGCTCAGATGAAATAATAATAACTCCTCTTGAGAAGTCACACTTACAGTGAGATTATAGTTTACATACTTTATATTTGTAAGCAAAAGATTACAAACTTTGTGCTTAATTAACACATGAATATAGTGAATGATAACGTTCAAAAGTTTGGGGTTGGTAAGATTTTTTTATGTATTCATTTTTAAAAAACTGCATTCATTTGATCAAAAATACAATAAAAACTAATATTGTGTAATATTATTACAATTTAAAGTAGCTGTTGTCTGTTGTGATATATTTAAAAATTCATATGATGCAAAGCTGAATTTTCAGCATCATTACTCCAGTCTTCAGTGTCACATGATCTTCAGAAATCATTCTAATATGCTGATTTGCTGCTCAAGAAACATTTCTGATTATTATCAATGTTGAAAACAGTTGTGCTGCTTCATACTTTTGTGGAAAGTGTATTTTTCAGGATACTTTGATGAATAGAAAGTTCAAAAGAAC
>NW_015659915.1:592991-594959 GCF_001515625.1 Sinocyclocheilus rhinocerous | reverse complement strand
CAGCTTTTGTCTTCTCCAGATGTTAACTGATGGACTGGAGTGCTGTGGATTACTTGTGGATTATTGTGATGTTTTTATCAGCTGTTTGGACTCTCATTCTGACGGCACCCATTCACTGCAGAGCATCCATTGCTGAGACACTGATGCGATGCTGCATTTCTACAAACCTGATGAAGATTTAATCTCGGATGGTCTGAGGGGGAGCACATTTTCAGCAGATTTTCATTTGTCTAAACCAGTGTTTCCCAACCTTTTTTTTAAGTCGCGGCACCCTTTGGAAATTTTAACAAATTTGTGGCACCCTACAAAATTAATTTTGTCACAATACTTGAATTTCTAACTTCGATGTGATAATTTGAAAAGTATAGATATTCGGTACAACAGGGACGGCAGAATATACTGTAATACAGATATTTTTAATATTATAACAATTTTTGTCCATCAATGGTGGCAATCAGTAGGCTAATTTCTAATGAAGAGACCACTTTATATGACAGATTTTAATGTAGGCTTTTATTCATATGTAAACATTGTTTAATTACCATTATAACTAGCTATCTCACAAATTTGTGATTACCCCACTGATTTTACAGTGGGGTAATATCGTTGCAGTAGCACGAGATAGAATTGAATAAAAAATGACAAGTAAGCAGTCAGTAATAAAATAAGAACAAATTAAATCAGTAATGATAGCACAAATAATAATAACGATTTAAATGAAATAAATTCCTATTTAGTTTTTCAGGTAGGTCTAACAGTAGGCCTATTAAGAGATTTAGTTTTTTTTTTACCAATTATATCCAAATAATGTTTAGTCCTACAAAGCTATTATTATCAGAACACGTGAGCATAACATAGCGGTTAGCAGTCAGTGTTTTCAGTCTAATAGTGCTCAGACAGATTTAACTCACCTGTTTCTGTAAGAGCTGCACTTGGGCTTCCTGTCGGTTCACGGTTTCTCTGAGCTGTAAAATAAAACACAACTTCATTACATTCAAATATGTCAGGCTAACTATCATACTCCTTGATTTTCACATATTGTGTCAAAAAAAAAAAAGTGTCAAAATGTAACAATACATTTTCATTTTGATTCTCTCTTATGGAAAAATAGTAATTCTATGGGATATAACTTTTTTTTTTACAAATTAATTCACTTACATTTTTGAACCAACTTTCACATTCATAAATGCTAGCTTTTTAATACAAACATTGTAGTTTTGTTGACTGAAGTAAGGCTATACATAGACAGTATTAAAGATGCTTTGAATAAGAAATCTATACATTTTAAACATTTGTGACCTCAACAAAGTATTTATTTGATATTTTTATACCCAGTTGTACCCTTATTCTGCTTTTTATATTATTAACCCTCCTGGCACTTTTTATTTATTTTTGTGTCCATTCAAATATGTTTGAGTCCGATTCTGATCCCAAATATATTCTACAAAGTCCTCAAATATTCAAGCAGGAATATTAAATGGAATGAAGTTCTGAAAGAAACTTCTGGAGGACGCTTTGAGCTCTGAAATGTGCAGCCTGTATTTACAGCACACTTTAGCCTCGTTCAGACTGTCAGCCCAAATCTGATTGAAACCCGATCGTATTTAAATAGTCTGAATGGCAACGAACTACATGAAATCCGTTTCGAGCTACATTCATATGTGGTTTGGATTCAAATCGCATTCCTGGAAATCCGTTTCAGTCCTAGCGTTTTCACGCCACGCAAAACGTCAGACGTTTTTGTAGAAAACATAATGAACGTCTTTGCAGAAACAAGCTTGTGTTGTAGCAAGTCAAGCGGAAAAAGACAACTCTTTGAGTTTTAAAATCAAGCGGAGACGGCAGCACAGAATAAAGACGCTCATTCCAGCGTTTCTTCCGCTGCCTCATAAGACGAAATACATAATAATAATAATCCAGCGTGATGGCAAGACAACATCTGTATTGCTGTTATTGTTGTTTTTAACG
>NW_015659915.1:585384-592907 GCF_001515625.1 Sinocyclocheilus rhinocerous | reverse complement strand
ATCAAGGACCGGAACTATCAGTTTTATAATCGGATATAAATAGTTGTGATACACTGTGTGGACAGTCAGTTAGTCGAATCAGATTCCATCCGGATATGCACAAAATCAGATTTGGGCTGACTAGTGACCTCTTATACGTCTACATATCAAGGAATATTTTATTTCTTTATAACATGAGGCCTTTAAGCTCTTGCGCAAAAAACACTTTAAAGACACATGACTAGCCATGTGCCGGTATTCGGTAATGCGATATATCACGATAATGAATATGCACGATATTGTTGTCGTGGGCACTTCAAAATACAGAGGAATAATTATTTATTACAAATTATTCAGAATTTTGAATGCATTTTACGAATAATTTTCCCATCAACTGGTCACAATGCAATTGCATTTTTCCCCATTCAAAACTATACGAGTGGCACGTCTTGGGCGTTCTATAGTCTTTGCAGCAGGTGGCGCTAAACAGCAGAAATGCAGCCGTTACCCCGGAAACCCTGGACACAAAGCAGCTGCTCTACTTTCTGTTTCTGAAACGTGTTTAAATGATTTAAACAGCCATTCAGATTTGTGTATTCGCTATGGTGTTCATCACAGCGCCAAATACTTAAATATTTAGACTTAATAGGTTACTTATTTTCTAACTTTTTTTTTTTACGTTTTAATCTGGACTAGTCTACAACATGCCCTAGATATTGTTTGAAATTGTTTTGATTTCTTATTGTTTGGTCACACTTTACATTAGGGCTTCATTAGTTAATTCATTAGTTAACAAACTGCCAATGAAAAAATCTTCTGAACATTCATTAATCTTAGGTATTCCAATATTTAATAACACGTTGTTAAAATCGAAAGTTGCAACTGTGTTATTTAATGAGCTAACATGAACTAAGACTTGTATTTTTTTAACAAAGATTAATAACTTCTGTAGCAAATGTAGCTATTGCTCATTGTGAATGTTAATGCATTAACTAAGGTTAACTAATGAGATCTTATTGTAAAGTGATACCTATTGGTCTTTATAGTTCTTTTGCACTTTAATCCGTGTAAAATTTTTAACTTTATACATTTTTTGTGTATTGCTTTATTGCATTTAAATGTTCAGTTATTTTTTTTAAAAGTTATTTAAAGTTATCAAACCTGTTATACTGTATTATGACAACACTTTTTTAAACTAAATTTCAATATCATGACAATTTTTCTTCAAGAATCGGCTAAATCTCTTCCATCTTTATTTGACCCTCTAACTCTAGCACTTTCTATTCTATTTCTATTCTTTAAAAAAAAAAAACTTTCCCCTTTTAGACTTGCACTCGATTCATTTACTAACTACTTGTTTTTTTTTTTTGTAAATGTAATACTGTATACCGTGATAAAAGCATTACGGTCAAAGACGTTAAGATGTCCGCATCAAAATAAATTTATAAAAGTGATTTTATGTCCATAGAAAGCACATTAAATGTAAGTAAAGTGTCTACTTTTAAGGTTTCAAATAAGTTTTTGGAGAATAAAATGTCAAAATGTGGTTTAAATAATGTTACATTGTCATTCAGTGTAACACAATATTTATGTAAAAATTCAAACATGCTTATTCTGACGTGTACATATTAAAATATATAAAAGAATAAGTGAGCATATTCAATTTTATTGTGTTTTAAATGAGTAAAAAAATTCTTACTGACAAACGGGCAAAACCTAAGATAGTGGCACATTTAAAAAATGTAAAATTACAACTAATTAGTATTTGCGGTGAAAGTAATTAGTCTTTTAAAATGTCATAAACTGATTTTTGTTGTAAATATGCCTGACAAGATTGTTACACTGAATGACATTTTAGTGGGTGTCTTCTGTAAATCAGGGGAAAATTTATGATATTTATTTTTTGCTCGGAAAAACAAAAACAAAATTGCAATTAAATTAAACAGAAAACTTTTTAAATTTTTTTGGAAAAACAACAACAAAAACAATAAGTGTAATACTGATTTAAATTATGCTTAAACCCTTTTTCGTCTTTGACCCATTAGCAATTAATCGCAACATGAAAACGTGATACCGGCATACACATGACAGATGAAAACAATCTCTGTGTCCAAAAATTCCTACTTGCTTTCTATTTAGTATGTATCTATATCCCACGAGGCCACGGGAGAGGATTTGTGAATGACAGCGAAGTGACACAAATGACGCTGATAGGTCATGTGACAATGACAACACGACAGACGTAATATGTCCGGATCACATTCATACTATACAGAATATACTTTTTAAAATTCGTGAGTTGTAGTACCAACTAGTATGTGATTTTGGACGCAGCTAATGTGTGTTATAAAATCAGGCTCAAAATGTTAAGCTTGTTTGAAATCCTGCAGCTGGATGGAATCACGGTCCGAATTAAAAAGGTCAGAGTTTGTGTCCATCAGGGGTTTTTTAGTATCACTGAGTAACAAAAGACACCTAATATCCAGTAATATGAATGATTTCGTCCTATATTTGATGGGGTTTGCATCGTCGCTTCTGTTATTCTTGTTTATTCATGTGAAGCTGCTTGTGTAAAGCGCTACAGAAATAAAGGTGACTTGACCTTTGATTTTTATTAATATTTTGTTTATTTTTATCTTTTATTTTTTTATTTGATATCTAATTTGTTTTAATTTCAATTTTAGTTAAAGCCTGTCATTTTGTGTGTTTTTGTTGTTAGTACTATTTCTTAATGTCTATATAGCTTTTATTAATTTTCATTTCAGTTTTAGTTATTTTAGGACATCTAAATAAAAATGGCATTCGCTGAAATAGATCGGGGGGGCATGCTCCACACGGAATTTCCTTTAAAGATATTTGCTTTAAATGCTCATTTGTAGTTACTTTAAGGTATTTTTTAAAATATTTTTTATATGTCCAAAACTGTAATTAAAAAAAATAAAATAAAAAATTTTTAACATCTTGTTGCAACATTTTACAAAAATCAAGATTGAATATATTTGATCAAAATCCCATGTTATAAAAGATTAAATGCTATGTAGTCTATTAAAGACAATATTGGCTGATTAGACGGCAATGCTGACCTAAAATGCTAAATGTTTGCCCTCTCTCTCTCTCTCTTCACCGTTCCCACATCTCAGACATCACATTTTAGACATAGTTTTTGAAGTAAAGAGTAAAGAAAATACTATACAAAACTTATTGAAACAGCCAGGGGCCAGTTGCATAAACTTAGCCACCGACTGTGTCTTAAGAACTAGTTTGACCAACTAGCAGCTGCCAAGGGTAACTAGTCTTACTCTCCCAATACATAATTAGACAAATCTACCTTTTCATAACTGAATTAAAAAAGTTACGAGCAGTCTTGAAGAAAAAAATTAGATGACTAACTTTTTAAGACTAGTCTAAACACTTTATGCAACCAGACCCAGTTCTTTATTTACCCTTTTAAGACCCCCCTGCCCTCATAACACCACTTTCTCATTGGATCTAAGCAAATCTCATAGGTGAACTATTTTGATCTCAAAAAAAGTGAGTTGTCACTGAAAGGTGAGGAGTTTGCATCTATGTCAATCGTAACCTTGTTTCAGATCTGTGCTAAAGCAGTGTGAAGCGTACGTTTGCCAGCTCGATGCTCGCGCCACAGCAGCTCTGCTCGGAGCGTCCCGTCTCCACGCCGTTCATCCGCTCGTAATCCACGCATGCAGCCGGCTGCAAAACATACACAACACACGGGTCAGCCACGCAGCTCAGGGAGGCCCCGCCCACTCGTGAGGAAACCCCGCCCCCGTTAGGGTTAGAATGCAATCGGTGTACCATAAGGCTCTTTCCCGTGGCGGTGGCGGTGGCTTTGATCTGGTCCAGCTCCTCGTAGGGCAGCGTGGCGCTCTCGATGTAGGGCTTCGTCAGCGGCTCGATGGAGTCCTGGGAATCGTCGGGCATCGGGATGAACTCAGCATCCAGCAGCTCCTGCAGTCACACAGAGAGAGTTAGGGGTGTTTAAATTAATATTTGCAGCGATGCATCGCGATGCGGGCGCGGACGCTTCTGCAACGACGCAGTAATAGACCATAATCGATTATAGCCTACTGACATCATATGCACTTTTCACGCCAGTATTAAATAATGCACCCACTATTTTTAAGTCCAAGATCTGGGCACATTTAGGAAAAACCAAGCTTAGTGCGGGAAAAAGCGTGTGTGCGCTAGAGAGAATCGTGGAGGCTTCATTGCACAGAATATGCGCTGTGAGATTTATTTCAGTGTTTCACTTTAGATATGCTTTCATGTCTGCTGTTTGGAAAGCAGTGCGTATTAGATTCACAAAACTCACGCACTGACAGACTTTCACGTGCGCTCTGTGTTAGTTGTCCTGAAGCTCGATCGCGGCTGCGGTTAAATGCACTTGCTTCTCCGAATACTTTTATAATAGGAAACTGATGTAAACGGAGTCAGTTTTCAGAACAGGACAAAACATCTGATATGTGGAAATAGATCTGTGCATTAGTGTGAACGCAGCCTGCTACTCTCTATAATGTCATTAGTAATAATAATAATAATCAAACAGCAATAATGCTGAGGAAAAAAGAAAAACCCATGATTGTCTGTAAACTTTTGGATATTTAAAGCACTCTCAGATAATAAAAGTCCTTTTTGTTTATGACTTGTAATTGTCTTTTCCCCCTTTATTACTTTATATTTGCTTGTATGTTTTGAAGCTATATTTAGTTGGTTAATTCTTAACAATTTTTTAGATTTATTATTAATTTGTAATTATTTTTAAAAAGTAGCCTGCTTATGTAATTTAATAAAAATGCACAAAATAAATTTGATATAACCGTGATGCATAGTGATATCGAATTGAATCATTGACAAGATAATCGTAATCGAATCATGAAGCCAGTTCGATTCACACCCCTAGAGAGAGCTGCTGGAAAAACACACTCAAGTTTGTCTGTAGGGTTTTATTAAAACCTTTTTAAGACCAAGTAAAGGGAATTTAACCCTCTGGGCTTCTTTGGTCACTTTTGATAAAAAAATAAAAATACATTTTGAAATGTAACAATTTTTGGCTTCATCAGAATGAGATGACAATTAGTGACTGTGAACACACACACACACACAAAATCATGGATATGATTTGGATATGTTAAAGGGCCAAAAATAAAAAGTAACACGTGGTACCTTCGGGATCAAAAATGACCGATATAGTAAATAAATGGCAAATACGAAAAATGCAAATAAAATGTAATGGTAAAAATATTGCATAGTATCATAAAATCCCCTCAAAAGTCTTTATAATAATAAAAACAATATTATTGAACAATTTATTAGACTGATTTTCCTGAAAAAAAAAAAAAAAGAGTTACATTTCAAGGCTTTGGTCACTTTTGACCATGAAGTACCGAGTATGACCCAAAAATGAAGAGGACCAGAGGGTTAAGTAAAAAATTGAGGGGAACACAACACGTCATGTGTTCTCTGTAAAAAACTGATGTTCTTAAGTATTTTCATCATGTTTTCTACTACAAATATCTAAAAATTCTTAAATCAGGATACATTTTCTGGAGATACAAAATGACATTGATGAGCCAGATTTACTAACATTTCGCATCAGTGCAAACCCTCTTTTGGCATTAAAGACTACCGTCAGGATTGACTAAAGACACACTGGGAAACGTTAGGGCTGAAAATGCGTACGTAACTCCATATTTATTTTTTAAGTTTCCCTTTCAGACACAAGATTTATGTGAGGAGAGCATTTACATGAATCACACAACATGATTTGCTAAGGTTTTTGCGGTAATTAGTTTCCTGGTGCTTGCACCATTATTTAATGCCCAAAAAAGCATGTTAACCCAGTTTGCGCTTGACATGACTGCAAATGGAAGACTTTCTGCTCTGACTTTAGATCTTTTTTTTGTGTAAGGATGAATAAGGAACTCTTTAAGAGCCTCAGAAGGAAGATGGGTGTTAAATCTGCGTTCACCTTCTGCAGCCATGAGGGGCACGAGCTCTCGTTGGTCTTGCTGTCCATACAGAAGATGGGCGTCTCCAGACCTCTGTCGTCCATATCGGCCTCCACGGTTCGTCCCAGCATGCCCTCACGCAGCTCCGAGTCTGTGGCCGAGTCCGTCTCCAGATCTACGGAGGACGTGGAGCACTGACCTGCGCGGCATTAACACACCATTACACACACTACAGACAGACACACACACACACACTCACACACACTCACACACGCGCGCACACTCACTCGCACACACGCACACTCACTCGCACACAATCTTTTTTTTTAAAGATATTTGCTTTACATGCTCATTTGTAGTTACTTTAAGGTATTTTTTATTACCTTATATGTCCAAACCTGTAATTTTTCACAAAAATAAATAAATAAAATTTTTAACATCTTGTTGCAACATTTTACAAAAATCAAGATTGAATATATCGCATGTTATAAAAGATGAAATGCTATGCAGTCTATTAAAGACAATATTGGCTGATTAGACGGCAATGCTGACCTAAAATGCAAAATGTTTGCCCTCTCTCTCTCTCTTCACCGTTCCCACATCTCAGACCTCAAATACATCAAATATTACCCTTTTAGCAATAGTTTTTGAAGTAAAGAGTAAAGAAAATACTATGCAAAACTTATTGAAACAACAGTTCTTTATTTACCCTTGTAAGACCCCCCTGCCCTCATAACACCACTTTCTCATTGGATCTAAGCAAATCTTATAGGTGACCTATTTTGATCTCAAACAAAGTGAGTTGTCACTGAAAGTTTGCATCTATGTTATAAATATAAATGATGAAAATGGTGAAATAAGACTAATGTAAGTCTGGGAATGATGTGGTGATGAACACGTGACAAATGAAAACTCTCTTATATTTGATTGCAGGTCTGCTCCAGGATTATTATTGTTAACTGAAACCAAAACTTACATTAAAAAAATTTTTAAAAAAAGTTTAAATTGAAAGAAAACATTAAATAATAATAATATGAGAAATGTTGCTTTGGCAGCTAACTGACAAGTGTTTAAGTTACTGACTGGAAATAAATAAACTACAGCTGAACTAAAACTACAACTGAAATAAAAACAAATTAAACCTAAACGGTAACATTTGCATTTACATTACATTTAGTAGATGCTTTTATCCAAAGCGACTTACAAATGAGGACAATGGAAGCAATCAAAATCAACATCTGGTGGTTAACCGTGTCAAAAGCAGCGGACAGATCCAGCAAGATAAGTATTGAAGATCTGGAATCCACTCTTGCCAGTCTTAGGGCTTCAACAAATGAGAGCAAGGCAGTCTTGAGTGGAGAGAAGGATGTGAACGAGTGTATGTTTGCTGGTAAGATGGATGGTCTTGACAGATTGTGGTGTGGAAAATTGGTGGTTTTACTGATGGTTTTAATTGTATTAATGAAGAATGTGGCAAAGTCGTCAGCTGTTAGAGTTGATGAAGGAGGGGGAGGAGGAGGACAAAGGAAAATGTTTAAAGAGCATGCGAGAGTTAGGCGAATTGTTAATTTTGTT
>NW_015659915.1:581994-584616 GCF_001515625.1 Sinocyclocheilus rhinocerous | reverse complement strand
AAAGAAAGTAGTGTATTAGCAGACATAGGCAAAGTGCGCAGGTTGTTAGGATTGCGCTGCCTACAGTGTGTGATGCAAGGTGTGCGAGTGGTAGTAATAGTAGGGATATGGAAACACATAGTAAGAGTTAGTCATAAAAACTGAAACAGAAGTGAAGCAAGGTGTAGAAAAGAGGACGAATCAAAAGCGATACTTATGTCCCTTGTCTGTGCACTGTGGAGTCGCACGGTAGAGTCGATGGCCTTTACACTCTTCACATGACCGCTGCTGCGGTATACTAACCTTTTTTATACCCGTTTGACAAAACGGAAATTGAATTCAGCTGAACACACTTTACTGTTAATCACAACAAAGGGCTAAGCAAGCGCAATACACTGACAAGGTATGCGATAGAGGACGAGACCAAACGCAACTTCAGCACGTCTCAACACAGTAAACAAAACAAGCGTTTCCTAACAACGACAACTGCGCTAAACACTAATGAGACAAGAAATAAATACACTTTAAAAAACTAAATAACAAAAAACAAAAAATAATAAAATAATATTAAAAAAAAGACTAAATACATTTAAAAACTATTTTGACTTTTCCAAAAATTAAAGTGAAAAATGAAAAAAATAAAAATAAAAAAGCTAATTCAAGTTGGCGCTGATAGCCTCGTTAACATCAACAATGAAAAATGCTTCTAAAGCATTTATTAATGTTAGTAAATATTAATTTTAGCATTTAATACATTATTAAAACCAAAAGATAAACGTGAGCTGACATCTGCTGTTATTAACTAACATTAACAAAGATTAATAAATACTGTAACAAATGTATTGCTCATTGTTAGTTAATGCTTTAACTAACGCTCATCAAATCTGCATGTATAATGATTATAAAAGAGTGAGTAAAATGCAGTTTAAAATCAATGGAGTTTAGTGTGTCACAAAGCAAAGCACATACAATTCTTTAAAAAAATTACAAAAATTAGCATGAAAACTGAAAATACACAAATAAAAGCTAATGCAAAAAATTTATAAAAACTATAATAGTACATAATACTAAAATATCACTCTGGATGATGCTTCCCCTTCTCTATCTGCTACAACTCTTTCATTTAGATTGTAAAGAAATTCATGTGTAAGGATAATTTAGATTAGCCTACAAAACGGATTTTCAACAGAAGCCTTGAAATCAAGAGGTTTCACACAAACTCGTGCGCAAGAGTGTTTTTGAGCTCCTGCCACTCACCCTCGGTGGCGGCGATAGTGAAGCCGTCTCCACAAGAAACCTTGGTGACGAACTTTCCTCCGAAGGGCCCCACGAGGATCTGAACACCCTGGTGCTTCTTGAAGTCCTTCACTCCCAGCTGCCCAAAATTATTACAGCCGAAGGTCATCAGACGGCCACGCTCTGCACAATCATTCACACAACATGAGCCTCAATCGTCAGAACATTAGCAGTAAAAGCTGCGGCGTGAGGCGAGATTAAACGCACCGTCTATAGCGGCGGTGTGCGTCTTTCCCGGAGCGATGAACTGGATCTTGAAGCGCGAGAGCTGCTTGACCAGCGTGAGGGTGGTGGTGTATGGGATCCCCTGATAACCCTGCACAACATCAGTCAGTGTAATGACAGTACGGCTGTCCATTTAACACAGTGATAGGACCCTAAAGTTTAAGATACGAGGGCGAAAATGCCCCTCTTATATTTATATATGATATAGTAATATAACACCAGCAAGAGTGCTATTTTCCCCAATATCTGCACAAATGCAAATGTGATTGATTTGTACAACAGTTCAATAAACATGAAGTTAATATTGCATACATTTAAAGGGGTCATATGTATCTCCTCAAAGAGAAAGGAAAAAATGAAATCGCATCATATGACCCCTTTAAGACGCGGTATTGTCAATATTAGGGCTGGGGAAATAAATCGATGCATCGCGAATCGAGAAATTATTCTGCATCGATTCTGAGATTTTCCGAATGCATCACGATTCTTTCTCGAGTTGATTCTGAGCGTAGTTTTGAACAGCAGATGTCGCTGCATGCTTTAGAAACCGCCGTACTCTGCTTGTTTCCAAATCCTAGAATCAATTCCAGAGAGAATCGCGATGCATTCGGAAGATCTCAGAATCCATCCACGAATCGATTCTGCATCGATTTATCGTCGCAGACCCTAGTCAATATTGTCTGTTTTACTTAATTTCGCAAATGAAAATTGTTCTAATCAAAGCCACAGCAGAATTATTGAGTGTCTCTGATCAACACAGCGTTGATTCGTTACTGAATGAATCCATGGTTTTGAACAAATCGAGTGAGTCAATGATTCAGTAACTTATTCAGAAAGACAGCCACTCTGAATGAATCAGCCGTTTGAGTGAATTGGTTGAGTGAATGATTCAATGACTCACTCAATAAGACAGCGACTTGCTGCCACCTACTAGCATTTTTAAGTTTCATTTTGAGAGTGCCGATTCAATTTTTTAAAAATCATTTCATATTTCAATATTAATAATAATAAAAAAAATACCAATTTGATGGGTGAATCAAAATATTTCATTATAAAAAGCTACTTTTCTGTAATGTCTATTCACTGTTTTTCTCATCTCACACAATGACTTTAAAACATCTT
>NW_015659915.1:572527-580928 GCF_001515625.1 Sinocyclocheilus rhinocerous | reverse complement strand
GGACTGAGGCGATCACGAATTCGTGTACAGTTTATGGAGCTAATCGCAAAAATTTTAGAAGACTTTTAAAAATTTTTTTTTGGGGGGGGGGGGGTAATTAATGTGATTAACTAGACTAATGAATCGGCATATCATGTAATTAGCTTGATTAAACAGTGTAATCGCTCGACAGCCCAAACTGACAGTTCAATCTTACTAGGTCACTAAGGTTCGGACGGGAGCTGCTAAATACTGCGGTACATGAGTTCATGAGTATGCTTGTCGCAGTACATACTTCCCCCGGGTGGTTTTTGATTCCAGTGATGCCTTGATTCAGACCCAGCTTGTTGAGCTCGTTACACACACACACACACACACGGTCTCACACGCACTCGCACGCACACACTACTGCTCAATGATCTGTGCTGTTCAGGTGCTGATGGCAAAACCTGTTAGAGAGCTCTGTGGGACACTGGATTCTGATGGCAAATATTTCAGTATAATAATGCTAAACTGTACAACTGATTGAGTAGTCATAAAAGTACATTACATTTAGTCATTTAGCAGACACTTTTATCCAAAGTGACTTACAAAAGAGGACAATGGAAGCAATGAAAATACACAAAAGAGCAATGATATGCAAGTACAATACAGCTGCATCTACATAAAATTTAAACTGAGTCAGTTTGCGCAAATTAATTTAATTTAATTAAAAGCAGTGTATATCAACAAGCACATAACTCATGGTATTTTAATAAAAGTAGTTTGTCTTTAAAACAGGAAAATTAATCAACCACATGCATGACAGTTCTATGGATGTTTTGAATTCAAAACGAGTTCCACAATACCGGTCGCACTACTAAGATTTCTGAAAGAAGTCTCTTCTGCTCACCAAGGCTGCTTTTATTCGATCAAAAATACAGACATATTGTGAAATATTATTACAGTTTAAAACAGCTGTTTTCTATGTGAATATCTGTTAAACTGTAATTTATTCCTGTGATGTGCAGCTGTATTTTCAGCATCATTACTCCAGTCTTCAGTGTCACATGATCTTCAGAAATCATTCTAATATACTGATTTGCTGCTCGAGAAACATTTCTGATTAATTAACATTAATTAATTTAAATAAAAATATAAAATAAAATAATTTTAATCAAGGAAGCATTAAACTGATCAAAGGTGACAGTAAAGGCATTTATAATGTTACAGTAGATTTCTATTTCAAATAAATGCTGTTCTTCTGAACTTTATCAAAGAATCTTCTTTCAGAAGCATTAAACAAATCGTAATCATTCCAGATTTTTGACCAGTCGTGTCAATTTAAAAGTGTAAATTGTATATGCTGTAATTTGTCAATGTGTCTTTTATAAAATGTTACCATTTTAATCACTTTATTTTAATGGTCCTGCCTGTGACAAATTCCAGTTGTTAACATTAGTTAACTAACAATGAAAAACACAAAGCATTTATTAATCTTAATTTCAACATTTACTAATAATTATTAAAATCAAAAGTTGTTCCTGTTAATATTATTCAATGGACTTGAGCTGACATGAGCTAACAGCTGTATTTTTATTAACTAATGTTAACAAAGATGCATAAATACTGTATTGCTCGTTTCTAATGTTGGTTAAGGCATTACACAACCTTACTGTAAAGTGTTAACAGCTCATTACAGTTAAAATGAAAACAAAAGCTATACAAATAAAAGCGAACTTTCATATGTCATTACAAAATATGAGTGCTATGAAGAAAGAAGGGTCTCTGACCTGCATTGGAGAGGAGAAATCGTCCTCACAGTCCAGCCCGAGTCGACCTGCGGACGAAAGCAGACTCAGCCAAAGCCACTGGACGGCAAGCCTAACACCTTTAGCCAAAAAAGCGTAACGGCTAATGCTAACGCTTCCGGTCTGGCAGTACGTGGGAAAGGAGACCAGAAGCTGTTCTTATTGAATGGAAGTCAATGGAGGAGAGGCTTAACTTCACTAACAGCTCTTTAGAGGAAACAGCTCGTCATTTAATGAATCTTCAACATGTTTTACACTAAACTTGAACTATTTTTAGAGTTTATATAGCGGTTTTATAAGAGAAGTCACTGACTTTTTGCGACAGGTGGGATTCAGGTTATGGCACTTCTCATTCATTCCTATGGTATCCGTAAACGACGATTGAGTGTCGCACAATTCAATGACGACAAGGTTGCAATGTGATTGGTTATCAAGGCACACGTGATCCAAGTTAGCCGTTACGCTTTCTCCAATAGTAAGTAATACAGACCCTCTCATCTCCTTATAGTAAGACAATCTCTTGCTGCGTCCCAATTTGCATACTATCTGTCCTAAATAGTATTTGAAAATAGAATTAGTATGTCCCAAATCATAGTATGTTGAAAAGAGAATGCCAAAGATTCCCGGATGGTCTACTACTTGAGATTAAAATTCGAAGTGCAGATCGATGCACACTCTAACGGATAATATTGCCCACGGACGAGGATTCCATTAGAACTACTAAAAAAAAAAGTGTTTAAAAACTACAAACATGGCAGTTATGTGAGACAGGTAGAGAAAGGGGTTTGAGTGATAAATAATCAATGTCTAACCTGATTTAAAAAAAAAATTATTTAATGTTATGCTGTTATATTGCATCTGCAGCAACATTGTGAACTTTTATAATGATACGTTTGGTCATTAACTTTTAAATGCATCATTATTAGTTCTCGGCATGATAGACCCGCGACTAGCAGATCAACGTGCCTCTTCATTTCTCTCCAATACGGTAGGAAATCAAATGAAACAAAATGTGAATTTTGTTAACTGTGATAAGATGATTGACAGGGCAGTTTAAACAGTGACAGAATGCATGTAACTAAGAAACAGAGCGTCTGTTAAAGATGACGTAGTCTGTCCCAAAGCTTGCCTACTATTCTGCTACATACTCAGAAGTCTGTACTTTTTCTTCACAAAAAGAGTACATACTTTTAGGGCGTAGTATAAGTAGGCAAACTGGGACGCGGCATCTGATCACAGGAAGTGCCTGCGGTCATGTGACAGGAAGTGTCTGCGGTCATGTGACAGGAAGTGCATGCGGTCATGTGACAGGAAGTGCATGCGGTCATGTGACAGGAAGTGTATGCGATCATGTGACAGGAAGTGCATGCGGTCATGTGAAAGGAAGTGCCTGTGGTCATGTGACCGCGCTCACCGTGCTCTCCGCAGCCCCAGGAGTAGATGTCCCCGGCGCGGGTCAGCGCCACCACGTGATTGTCCCCGCAGGACACCTGTCGCACCGGACGCTCCTGGAAGAAGTCCAGCAGAACCGGCTCCAGCACCTCCATGCCCAGCTCGTTCTCCACACCGATGCAGCCGTAGTAATCAGAGCCGAACATGTACATCTGATCCTCGTCTGCCGGAGGAACCGCAAACACACGTCACACAAACACAGATCCTCCCGGGCTCCACTAATCACTTTATTTCACATTTGACTTGATATTTGTGACCCTGCAGCACAAAAGCAGTGTTAAGTCGCTGGGGTATATTTGTAGCAATAGCCAACAATACATTGTATGGGTCAAAATTATAGATTTTTCTTTTATTCCAAAAATCATTAGGATATTAAGTAAAGATCATGTTCCATGAAGATATTTTGTAAATGTCCTACTGTAAATATATCAAAACTTAATTTTTGATTAGTAATATGCATTGCTAAGAACTTCATTTGAACAACTTTAAAGATGATTTTCTCAATATTTAGATTTTTTTGCACCCTCAGATTCCAGATTTTCAAATAGTTGCATCTCAGCCAAATATTGTCCGATCCTAACAAACCATACATCAATGGAAAGATTATTTATTCAGCTTTCAGATGATGTACAAATCTCAATTTCGAAAAATTGACCCTTATGACTGGTTTTATGCTCCAAAGTCACATTTAGATATTAATGATCCTTTAAAAGTTTGGGTTTTTTAATGTTTTTGAAAAAGTATCAATCAGCCTAAATATTTGTTAAATGGAAAATATTAACAATGCGGATTTAATTAAAGGGGTCATATGATGCTTTTTTAAAGATCATTATTTTGTGTATTTGGTGTAACAGAATATGTTGACATGCTTTAATGTTCAAAAAACACATTTTTCAAATACTGTACATTATTGTAGGTCCTCTATGCCCCGCCTCTCTCAAACGCTTCGTTTTCTACAAAGCCCCCTCCTTTGACAAGCGCAGTCCGCTCTGATTGGCCAGCTGACCCAGTGCACTGTGATTGGCCGAACACCGCAAGCACTCCTCGGAAATGTAAGGCCCCTTACCATAATCGCAAGCTTCATCTTTCAAAATAAATGTAAACAAGAGCATGAAAGGGGAACAGAGTCGCGTGACAGACACAGTGATGAAGCTGGTATGTGTTTGCAGTACACAAGCCACGGTTAAGACAGCTGAAATCTGTCTTTCGCACTGACATGGCTGCATCAACACTACTGCTGTTCCTGAAACCACGCCTTCTTTCTTTGCGTGAACATTTGGGCGGCGTTATGCAAATCTTCCCACATCGTGACGTAGACATGTGGGGGCGTGTTAGAATGAGCCGTTTTAGGAGGGTGTGGCTGACTCTTAACTTTTATAAAGAATATCTCTTTGGATTTGAGACTTTAGTCTTTGCAACTTCAGGGATCTTATCTATGCACAATCAGCTTGTAACACTCCAAAGAGAAAGGAAAAAATAAAATCGCATCATATGACCCCTTTAAATCTCTTTTTTTGGCTCATTTTATCTGTAAAAGAAAACTCACACACACACACACACACGATGCGCAACACTCCGCATTTGAACAGTCAATAGCAAATACTTAAACTAATAACAAAACAGTAGCTGATTCAGAAGCGCCAGATTGTCATAGTAAAGTCAGAATTACCTCCTCTCCTAGGTTCATGAAACGGTCGTCCATAAAATGCATTGCTGTTCTGTTGTAAGTGATCCAAATAAAGTGCTTTTGCTTTCGCACTTAAACACACAGCGTCTCCCTGACATGGCTGCTTTAACACTAACTGCGGTTACTGAAACCACGCCTTCTTTCTTTGCGTGCACATTTGGGCCACATTATGCAAATATTTTCACATAGTGAGGTAGATATGTGGGGGTGTGTTAGAACGAGCCGTTTTAGGGGGGCGTGGCAGAGTCTTAACTTTGATAAAGAATATCGAGAAGCAAAACTAGTGTTCAGGATTTCAACTTCAGGGATCTTATCTATGCACAACCAGCTTGTAACACTCCAAAGAGAAAGGAAAACTTGAAATCGCATCATATGACCCCTTTAAATGCTCACATTAAAATAAATACCAAAAATAAATAAAGATATGGCTCACACACTCTACAAGCCTGCATTTATTTAATCAAAAATTTAAGTAAAAACAGTAATATTGTGAAATATTATTAAACAATCATGAATGACATGAAGAAACAGAACCAACTGAGACAGACTCAATCCTGAAGAACTGACGCTTCAAGAAAGCTCCTGAGAAACTGCTCAAGTGCACTGAGGGCAAAAGCTGCTTTAAACACAAAAGGATGCTCGCACCAAATGTTGGTTTAATTTAGTTAATAGAAGACATTATATTTGACAGCATCCTCATTTTACAGCATTTTTACACAAGTGCCTCAAACTTTTAACAGCACTGTAGCTTTGCAGGAGGTTTCTCGGAGACACAGTTCTTCTGGATTGAGTCTGTCTCAGTTTGTTCTGTTTCTTCATGTGACTCCAGACAGACGGATGATGATCAGATCAGATCTCTGTGTGCAGCACTAACATATATCTCACTGCATTATTACAATTAATGGCTAAATGAATGTTTGGAAATGTAAACTGATGTTTCCTTTTGACACACTACAGCAAAAGAGAGAAATAACTGACTTAAAACCATTTGTTAGCTGGTGGAAATACTAGTGTTCTTATCATTTTGGCTATCACTGTAGTTGCTGCTTCATATTTTTTGTGGAAACTGTGACGCATTTTGTTTTTCAGGATTCACAGATGAATAGAAAGTTGAAAAGAACAGTATTTATTTGCAGACAGGCTCTGAGCCGGTCCGCTCACCGGTGACGCAGGCGGTGAAGTCGGCTCCGCAGGACACCTGTTGGATGGCTTTGCCCTGCAGACGCTCCACTCTCCGCGGCTGGCGGTACGAGGCCTGGTCGCCGTGACCCAGCTGACCCACCATCTTGGCTCCTCCCTGAACGCTCTGCAGAAACAACACCAGCATCTCTTCAGCTCTGCCTGGAAACTGCCACGGTGACAATCTGTTTCTTAGTTTTGCATTTAATTTTGGGATTTTTGTCAGTTTAATTTTTACATTATTCTGCAATGCTTTTTAAAATATTTTTGTGCCTTTATTTTGAATGAACGTAATCAGGGCATGGTGCAGCTTGGACTCAAACCAGTGGTATTTTAGTATAATGAATAAAAATGGAAATAATGGAATAAAATTTAAATGCATAAAACAAAATATAAATGAAGGAAAATTCATTAAACCAAATTATTAAACTAAACCAAAAAAAATAATAATTGTAATAAATAAATACAAACAATATAAACACATATTAAAATGAATATAAATTAATTAAATCAAAATTAATAATTCAAATAAAGAAACGAATAATTTAAACAAAGATACAAAATGTCTTTCAATATGGCTATATTGTTTTTATTATTATTATTATTATTATTATTATTTCGGTTTTAGTTATTTTAGCACATCAAGTTTAAACTAAATTAAAATGACAGTGAATTTATAACAGCTAAGGGGCGTTGTTACCCCCTTACAACCCCCTTAGCTGTTATAAATTCACTGTAAACCACGGCTTCACGGGGATTATTGCTTTAATGGCAACTAGCTTTTCATTTTATTTCAAGTAATGATTTTTATTTTTTTTTTTGTTTAATATTAGGGTTGGGCCGATAGATGATGCCATCGTCCATCGCTGATTTTTTTTGTAGACATCGCCCAACCCTATTTACTATAATAACCTTGACTCAAAGATATTTTTTACTTACTAATAAGCGACAGTAAAAAAAATAAAAAGTACAATTAAAACACACCATAATTTTCTAGACTCAAACTGCAGTACATGGATTCAATTAATCTTTAGTTATGTTCTATTTCAGATCTTTCTGCAATATGACTACAGATTTGAGTGTGGAGTGTGATATTTACGGCCCAGGTGTACAGCTCCTTCTCGACGGTCACCACAGCGAAGTGTGTTTCTCCAGCGCAGACGTGCTGAGCGCTGCTGCCGCCCTTAAACATGTCCAGCTTCTGAGGAGTGAACTTCCCTCCGCCCCAGAAATACACCTCCCGCGAGCGCGTCGTCACCACCGCCACCGGCGTCTCCGTCACCGTGCTCAACCTCAAACCACCAAACCACAACATTAACAGCAGACAGCAACTCCAGAAACACTGACGCTCTGCTGGGAACCACAGGACACCTACTTGGGTTTCTTGATGGCTGAATTAAGCGCCGTCACCCTCTCCTCCAGCTCTCTAAACACACACACACAAACACACACACACACACACACACACACACATGATCGTCATTCACTAGAGCATCATCACTGCGGCTAAACTCAAGCGGAAGGCACCGAAATAAAAAATAAATAAAACTGAATAAAATAAAATACAATTAAAATTTAAATAAGTAAATAAATAATAAAATTCATATAAAAAAATACAAAAGATAATATAAAAAAATTATTAAAATTATAAATATATACAATTGAAATAAAGAAAACTTAAATGTTTATAACAGTTATAGTATATAAATAATAATACACAAATAAAATTTAATTATTAAAGAAATAAAAAATAACAAAGAAATTAATACAATTAAAATAAAGAAGCAAACTTAAAGCTGCAGTCTGTAATTTTTATATGACCCAAATAAGAATTTTCACCGGATATTATTTTCATCTGAACAAGTAACAAGTCTGCCACTTTTGTTCTGACCAACTCAGGAAAAAAAACATTACAATAAATCGCGCTACCAATGCTGATTAAATCTAACGATCACTTAGCTCATATCACATCAAACCGTGTAAATTATTTTTATTGTTATACTTTGTTCTCAAATTGTTAATGTTAACAACATCAGCATTGCATGACTGTGTATATAGTGTGTATTAGCGTGTAGATTTCAATTTCTGTACAGTAATCTCTAATTGTCATACCATTCGAATTTTTTAATATTAAGATATTCGTTTATTTTTAACCCAAAAAGCAAATTATTCTTCCTTCGAACTGATTGTCTTTAATACAAATCTTATGTAATCCCAGGCTATCTGTAATCAGATGCACATTTAAAACTGGAATATAATTTAATTTCAGTCACGTGTGTTTCATAAACACATAATCCTTTCTGGATTACAATCC
>NW_015659915.1:571393-572284 GCF_001515625.1 Sinocyclocheilus rhinocerous | reverse complement strand
CTAAACACACACACACACACACACACACACACACACACACATGATCGTCATTCACTAGAGCATCATCACTGCGGCTAAACTCAAGCGGAAGGCACCGAAATAAAAAATAAATAAAACTGAATAAAATAAAATACAATTAAAATTTAAATAAGTAAATAAATAATAAAATTCATATAAAAAAATACAAAAGATAATATAAAAAAATTATTAAAATTATAAATATATACAATTGAAATAAAGAAAACTTAAATGTTTATAACAGTTATAGTATATAAATAATAATACACAAATAAAATTTAATTATTAAAGAAATAAAAAATAACAAAGAAATTAATACAATTAAAATAAAGAAGCAAACTTAAAGCTGCAGTCTGTAATTTTTATATGACCCAAATAAGAATTTTCACCGGATATTATTTTCATCTGAACAAGTAACAAGTCTGCCACTTTTGTTCTGACCAACTCAGGAAAAAAAACATTACAATAAATCGCGCTACCAATGCTGATTAAATCTAACGATCACTTAGCTCATATCACATCAAACCGTGTAAATTATTTTTATTGTTATACTTTGTTCTCAAATTGTTAATGTTAACAACATCAGCATTGCATGACTGTGTATATAGTGTGTATTAGCGTGTAGATTTCAATTTCTGTACAGTAATCTCTAATTGTCATACCATTCGAATTTTTTAATATTAAGATATTCGTTTATTTTTAACCCAAAAAGCAAATTATTCTTCCTTCGAACTGATTGTCTTTAATACAAATCTTATGTAATCCCAGGCTATCTGTAATCAGATGCACATTTAAAACTGGAATATAATTTAATTTCAGTCACGTGTGTTTCATAAACACATAATCCTTTCTGGATTACAATCCACCATCAAA
>NW_015659915.1:565377-571322 GCF_001515625.1 Sinocyclocheilus rhinocerous | reverse complement strand
CACAACATCTAACTACTGGGGTGCCTCAGGGCTCAGTTCTTGGACCACTTCTCTTCTGTGTCTACATCGCATCACTAGGGTTGCAAAGGGGTGGAAAATTTCCGGAAACTTTCCAAAAATCCCTGGAATATTCCAAAAAATCCTGGAAAGTTTCCAAAACTTCTGGAATATTTCTGAAATTTACTGGCAATTTTCCTCCTTTCTGCAACCCTAGGCATCACTAGGTTCCTCTTCTGTGTCTACATCGCATCACTAGGGTTGCAAAGGGGTGGAAAATTTCCGGAAACTTTCCAAAAATCCCTGGAATATTCCAAAAAAATCCTGGAAAGTTTCCAAAATTTCTGGAATATTTCCGAAATTTACTGGCAATTTTCCTCCTTTTTGCAACCCTAGGCATCACTAGGTTCTGTCATTAACGCGGCAGCATGCTCAAATTTCCTGTGATTCCTACCAGTACCACTCAAATTACAAAACGTTATTATAAACTAACCGCTGTGAATCGAGTAAAAGTAAGGCGATAGTTTTGAACACTTGCTCAAAAATTGATTCGGGTTATTTTAAACAAAAAAAGTTATGGACTGCAGCTTTAAATACATAAAAATAAATAATTAAATTAAAAATAAATACAAAATGTAATTTTCTGAATGGTCCTAAAAACAGGAATTATTTTTGTCTTTTGATTCGAGGGTTCACTCACGCTCTCACACGAGAGATGACGGGCTGCTCTAGAACCTGCTCCGCTGTCGGCCTTTTCTCAGGGTCCTTGATCATCGACACACACGAGCATCATTATAACATCATTACAGATATGATTGACAGGCACAGTTAGCAGTAACACAGCGTTACCTGATCTAAACACTCGTACACCAGCTTGATGAGGTCAGACGTATAAGCGTCCGAGTTGATCTCCATGGTCCAGTTGCCCTGGACGATCTTCACACACAGGTTCAGAGGATTCTGGAAAGCCCATCATCATCATCATCATCATCATCATCACACACCGCTGAGCAGATCTCAGTCTAATGAGCGAGTGTTTGTGAATGTTTGAGATGAAGAGATGCTTACGGTGGCATCAAAGGTCCTGGTGAGGGTCAGCAGCTCAAATAAGACACAGCCCATGGCCCAGATGTCTGATTTAAAGTTGTATTTCACTCCCTGACACAGTTCAGGAGACATGTAGTACGGCGTACCGACACACTGGAGAACAAAACACATCAGCTCAACGAGAGGCAAATGACAAACGAGTGACGGTCGAAGTCAAGCGAGGGAGATGTTAATATATATATATATATATATGTGACTGTAATGAAGACAATCCAACAAAATACACATAATGGAGATTTACACACATGTATATACAGTACACAATGCAGGAACATTAAATAAATAAAAATTATAATGAATACAATTAATATACTTTGAGAATAATAGGAATTACAAGAACATGCTCTAAAGTAAAAATGCCTGTATGTATCACACAATTCAAGGGAAAACAACACCCAAACATTTTTTTATCAGCCAGACCCCACTGATAAAAAAAAAATGTTTACTTTATTTTACTTTAGTATTTTAATTTTAATTGAAATCATTTAAGAACACACTCACAGTTAATATATATATATATATGTGACTGTAATGAAGACAATCCAACAAAATACACATAATGGAGATTTATACACATGTATATACAGTACACAATTCAGGAACATTAAATAATAAAAAAAAATTATAATTAATACAATTAATATACTTTGAGAATAATAGGAATTACAAGAACATGCTCTAAAGTAAAAATGCCTGTATGTATCACACAATTCAAGGGAAAACAACTCCCAAACATTTTTTTATCAGCCAGACCCCACTGATAAAAAAAAAATGTTTACTTTATTTTACTTTAGTATTTTAATTTTAATTGAAATCATTTAAGAACACACTCACAGCTCTCTGACGCCAGTTAAGTCACTTAGGATGCAATTACATAAATATTTTAAGAGTTTTACTCTTATTGTATATATATATATATATATAACTACTGATTTATTTTAATTTAAAATTGTATGACTTTTTTTCTATATGCCTTTTTAATTCATTTTCATATTTAAAAATGAAATATTTCTATGACTTAATTTATTTTAGCTTTTTAATTCCAGTTTGGGGTGCCCTAAACAAACAAATAAATAAATATTGTAAATAATTTTTTTTTATTTTAATATGTGCAATTTTAATATTTTTATGAATCGTTTTAGCTCTTTACTCCTAGTATGGGAAGCCCTAACAAATAAATCAATTAATTAACTAAAATAAAATAAATACAATTTAATGTAAAATAATATTTGTACTTATTTTTATAATTAAAATTGTAATGTCTTTATGAGAATTCATTTTTAGGTTTTTAACCACAGTTTGGGAAACTTTAACAACTGCAAGCAATATTTCATGTCCATTTTATTATTCATTTGATAAATAAGTGTAATAAGCAGGCTGATGTTCAGACAGATGGTCATTATAATAAAATAAGAGCTGTTCAGGGTGATAAAGAGTCTGTGCTTCATCCTGGGTTTATATTGTGATTATGAGCGATGATGATGATATTATCCTTCACACAGAATTCATCCTCAAACCTCACGATGATATGAGCGCAGAAATGCTTTACATACTGATAAACCTGCATGACTGTGCCACACTCACACTTTCAGCCATTGAATACTCGGAGCCCAGCTTCTTGGCCAAGCCATAGTCGCCCAGCTTGATCAGGTTGGTTTTGGTGAGGAAGATGTTCAGCGTTTTGATGTCCCTTCAAAGCAAACACACACCACTCACAGCGACTGCACTGCTTTATTCATAATCAGCTGATGAGAAAGCAGAGTTTCTGTGGTTCTCTCTTTACCTGTGCAGGACGCCGGCTTTATGGATGTGAGCGACGGCAGCGGCGATCTGATATAAGTACCACACAACCACCTGTGAACGACAGAGCCGCAGCTGTGAGCAGGGTTCCTACAGAAACTGCTAAATGGAATTCCTGGACTTTCTTTTGGTTTTTAAGGACTAAAATCAGAGATCTCACTTGTCAAACAATATCGTTATTATCTTTCAATTATGATATATAAACTAATAAAACAAAACGATGCAGCACATGCAAAGCATGCAATGACTGTGGCAACTTGAACTTTTGAAAGGATACTATGGCAAAGTTATCGCTTTCCTTATTCAAACTGATTTTTTTTCATGAATATATGATTGACCTGAAGAATGAAAGCTTCATCATACACTTGGATTAGCTATATCACGCTCATAGAAATTGTGTGAGAATACACTTAGCTCACGAGATGAGACAAAATACACATACTTGGTTCACTAGAACAAGACAATATTTTAATACTATTTTTAAGAAATTTTTAATGACAAAATATTTTCCTTTTAAGCACACAAAGCAAAACAATGCAGTTGTATTTTGAAATGTTTTAACTAATCTAGGGTCGTAACTAATGATTATTTTGCTAATCAGGTAATCATCTGATTATTTTGACAGTTGAGTAATCTGATATTCTTTAGTAATAAAAAATAGACCTACGTGAAAAAACAGGCTTTTGTATGACTATATTGGTATATAAACTAACGATGAGGGAATAATAATTGGTTCAAATAAAGTATCAAAATCAAGTAATCACATGATTTTATTGTACAACACTGTTAAAACACAATGTAATATACTATACATAATATGAACATATGGCTGCAATATAACAAAGAGTGAAAAATTTAAGGGGGTCTGAATACTTTCCGTACCCACTGTAAGTACATTATGTATTATAACAAATACCTGCAGAGGGCGCCAATGGCCTGGTGGTGTTTCACCTTACAGTGTGATTCAATGTCAGACTTTATATGCATTCCTAAATGCATGTGATTGGAAACCCAAACAGCACATGCAATAAAAGAACGAACAATAGGGATGTAACGATTCACTCAACTCACGATTTGATTCGATTCACGATTTTGATTTCACAATTAGATTTTCTCACGATTTTTTTTTAACAAAATGAGATTGATGACATTATACAGTAAATGAGAAGGTGTCCTTTTATTAGGCTATTGATGCACGTTCTTTGTAAAATTGAAATATAACAAAACGGTGTCTAGATGAATTAGCATTTTCAATAAGCCCGTCTCTGTTTTTGTTCAGAACAAAAAGCTAATGTGCTTTCAAAAATCTAAAAAAGATTAGACAGTAAGATGTGTGTGTGCTTTAAATTAAAATAATTCTTTATACCTTTGACTCGGCTGTACACAAAGCAGCACTGTGCTCACAAACGCTACTTTATCAGACATTATACGTCTGTGAGATGAAACAAAAATGCCACTGAAACTTCTCTGAAGGCAGTCGGTTCACTTCAGAGATGCATTAATATAAAACACCCATCAATAAAGACCAGCGGATCACACTACAGCCACAAGTGCAGACTCGAGTGGAGCGGTTTTCGTTTTATGCTAAATTAATTTTGGTTCAAAAGTGAACTAATGTTATTCAGTAATAAAGCAAAGTATTATAAAACCAATGCAATTGCAATTTCAAGCGGTTTCAAGCACTTTATCCAAAATTCAAGCACTTTTAAAACACTATGTTAAAATTCAAGCATTTTCAAGGATTTCAAGCACCCGTACAAACCCTGTCTAATAAATATGGCTGTTTTCAAGGGGTTTCCAGGACTTAAATTTCAAAAAGTCAAATTCAAGTACTTCATGCACTTTAAGGGCCGGTTTTACTAACAGCTTACGCCCGCGCAAACCTTTCTTATTGAATATGCATTTGTAGGAGTTTCCCTTTAAATGTATTATTAAAATGAATGTAGCATTCCTACTAAAATGTAGTATTAAAATGAATCACGCAACGCGATTTACTAACATTTCGTCAAATTGTCAAATTACTGGTATTTCCGCCATTATTTAATGCCCCAAAAAAAGCATGTCTTAAACTGTTAACTGTTAAACTGAACAGAGAGCGCGTGGTAGAAGTGAGAGGATTTTTTCCAAACAAATTAATTTATTTTGAATGCCAGAAGAACACATTATCCGAACATATCGTTTGCCAAGCCATGTTATTTTTAATTTGCTTCAGGAAATAAGTCACGCAATACCAAGTCTATCAAAACTTCTTGCAACCCTTCATTTTTTGGCCTCCGGTTCTTTTCAACGTACTGTGGCTTCTTTATTTCTTATTTATTTATATTTATTTGCGACGCGTTGGTCGATATGTAAATGAGTTGTTGCGTCGGTGTTCTTTAATTTGCGCATTGTCAGTAGGGCTGCAACGATTCCTCGATTCTATTCAAGTATTCGATTTAAAAAAATCCTCAGTTGCATTTTGCCCGTGTCGAGTAATCGACAAAATACCGGAAGTGGTGCTTTCCACATATTAAACCCATTTAAAAATCACAATAAAGCAGAATGCTATTAAGAATTCACAAACGATACTATTCAATTAAATAAATATATGCGATGCAAGTTTAATATAGGCGCTTTAATTATTTACATGCGTGTAGGTTACGTACGTGCGTGTCAGAGCAGCTCTGTTCACAGTAAACGCTGCTCCGCACAAACGGTTATCATTTAACGTTACATGTGTGTAGCGTCTCAAACTCCATCTCTGCATGTTGTTGTGAGTTTGGGTTTATTATAACGTTCATCTGGGAACGCAACGTGCACCGTTTCATCAGATTTGTAAGGTAAATCATTTATAAACCCACGCAAACACAGGAGAACACAACATTATCTTTCTCAATATGCTAACTGTTCATCGCGATTTCAAAATAAAAGTTTAAACCCTCACTCTGAGTTTACACGTTTTAATGTCCACATATTCTTTTAATTACAGTGGCTATAGCATTTCTGTCCTAAAGAAATGGCCAAATATTAAAGATTAAGTGGACATTTGAATTAAATGGTGC
>NW_015659915.1:557320-564233 GCF_001515625.1 Sinocyclocheilus rhinocerous | reverse complement strand
CCGTTCACAGTAGTTCCACAGGAACTGTTATCATTTACATGTGTGGAGCGTCTCAAACTTCATCTCTGCATGTTGTTGTGAGTTTGGGTTTATTATAACGTTCATCTGGGAACGCAACGTGCACCGTTTCATCAGATTTGTAAGGTAAATCATTTATAAACCCACGCAAACACAGGAGAACACAACATTATCTTTCTCAATATGCTAACTGTTCATCGCGATTTCAAAATAAAAGTTTAAACCCTCACTCTGAGTTTACACGTTGTGATGTCCACATATTCAAGAAATTACGGTGTCTGTAACTTATCCGTCATAAATAATTGGCCATATATTAAAGATTAAGTTGACATTTGAATTAAATGTTGTTGAGTCAATATTAAACACGGATTAGATCACGCAGTAAAGTGTAAAACAATCATTAGGCCGTTGGCGCCCTCTGCAGTCATTTGTTATAATGTGTAATGTACTTTAGCTCTATTGTTTATAATACATTATGTATTTTAACAGTTTTGTTCAATAAAACCATATGATTACTTGCTTTTGATACTTTATTTGAAATAATTATTATTGCCTCATTGCTATTATATTTTAGTCATTTTAAAGGCTATTGTTCCCTTAGGTCTATTTTTATTACTACAAAAAGATTAATTATAATTATCCGATTAATAATCGACAGATTACTCGATTACCAAAATAATCGTTAGTGACAGCCCTAGCTGTCAGTAAATCACCCGCAGAAATTTCCCTCCCATCGGCGCTGTTTTGGAATTGCGCTCTCGCACTAATTTGCCTTGTTTAGTAAAACTGGCCCTAAGTGTCTTGTACGAACCCTGTGTGCGACGCTGTGAACGCGGTTCTCCTGAACTCACCTCCTCCTTGAAGAGCGCTCCCTTCTGCTGGTTGATCTTGTCGTAGAGGTTTCCACCTGCACAAACACATTCAGACTAGAGGTGTGCGATATTGACAAAAAAGTAGTATCTTGATATTTTCTGAGATTTTATCGATGACGATATTTTGTGAAGTGTGTTATTGTGCTGGTATCTTAAGGATTACCGTGGACAGCTGACTGACTCCTAAAGTTTTTGATATTCTTCATATTCTGTGTGCTGGTCAGTTCACAGCAGTGATAGAAATTAATCTTTTCCAATAAGTTTAAATTAATTTTTACCTTTTAATGGGCATTTTTACCTTTATAAAGCCATTTTTCTAAAAGTGTCCATTATCTTTTGAGTCAAATTCTTACATTTAATCAGTGAATTAGAATAATAACACATTTGGGCTGTTACCGAGCAAATGAAATCAGTATCAATAAAATTCATCTTTACAATGCAGAGGAGAAACAGAAGCTGCGTCTGAAGTGGCGTTTAGATGTATTTACACACTGTTTAATGCAGGACATGAATGCATTTAACCTGTAGTTACAAATGCATAAATAATGTTTTGATATATTAAACATAAAACGTTGAATATTGATATTTGAAATTATTTAAATAATTAAAAGAAACTTTAAATGTGAAACTAAAACCGCCAGCAGGTGGCAGGAAGTCACTGTTAATAAGTGAGTCACTGTGATTGAACCGAATCATTTAAACGGTTGATTCATTCAGGAACGAATCGCCGTCATGTTGCTCAGAGACACGAAACAGTGCTGTGGCTGTGTTTGGAATTATTTTTGTTGTTGAAATAGAGCAAAAACAGGCAATATGGCGTCTAAAACATAAGTCTCTTAATTAACTTCTTGTTTTTTTGAACTGTTGTAATATCAATATCACATTTTCATGTCTTGAATTTTCATGTCTTGAATTTTGAATCATTCTAAATGCATTTTAATAGACTGAATCATACACACGGCACGTCAGGGCTCTGGTGTCTTCTGTGTGTGTGTGAGTGAGTGAGTGAGTGAGTGAGTGAGTGAGTGAGAGTGTGAGTGTGTGTCTGTGTGTGGGGGGGTACCGTTGCAGTACTCCAGCTCGATCAGCAGCGTGTTCTTGTCCATGAAGTGGTTAAAGTAGGCGATGATGTTGTTGTGCTGCAGGATGGATAGGATGCTGATCTCGTTCATCACATCTCTGCGCTTCTTGTCCGACAGACAGTTCAGATCGATCTCCTTCCACACCACCAGAGAGTTATCCTGCACAGAATCCACCAAAACCAGCTCAATCAGCTAAACCTGTGCATGTGTTTGAGATGTCTGATAAACTGGCAAATGAGCTGCCACTTCATGTAGCAGGAATCACAGCGTGACGTCCCATAAAACAGTTGTGAGAATTGCAATAAGAGTTTAGAGGACGTTACAACTGAAGCCAAAACTGAGCCAAAGCCATTGAGGAAAACAAATTTATTTTTTCTAGTTTGGCACACTTAAATACATTTATAAAATGTGGAATGTTTAATATTGTTTTCTATTGAAGCATGTGCACAAATGTGTATATTTATGGAAGATTGTTTCTACCATGGAATAAAAAATACAAAACGATTATTGCATAAAAAGATCATTTTTCCCCTTGCAATTCTTGTAAAATTTTATTCAATTTTTCTCTTTTATTCTGTTCTTTTTTTCACACAGTTGTAAGTTTATTTTTCAGTTCAGACTTTTTTCCTCACGATTTCCCTGATGAATGATATATAAAACTCTTTTTTATTTATTTATAATGGAGATAAAAAGTTGCAAATTTCTTATTTATTTATTTTTAAAAACACAGTCTTAACATAGTGGCTATGTTTATGCAACTAGCCTCCCATTTAAGCCCCTCATTATCAGTGGGCGTGGCTGGAACGACCAACCCGCCAATCAGAGCAGAGCGCCGATCCTCTGACAGTGGCGTAGGCCTAGGCCTATGTTGTTAATTGCTGCTGCTGATATTAATATATGATGACAGTGAGCGCTGTAATATTTGCTGCTGCTCACCTCAGTGCGTCTGTACAGAGTCGCTTCTCCGAAAGAGCCCTTTCCCAGCACTCGGATGGGGATGTAATGCAGTCTCTCCTCTTCTCCGCTGAAAGCTCCAGATGTTGATGATCTTCCGCCGACTGATTCACATCCAGACTCGGAGTTTAGAGAGGCGTAATGCCGCTCATACTCCTCCAGAGACGACATCTTACAGTAACGCGTTTAAGCCTTGTGCTGGATCTGGGCCTGCTTCAGTGCGGGCTGAGCATTGATTTGACTCCTGCGCCTGCAGATCGCATCAAAGATCGCCTCAGACCGCACACATCTGCGCTGAAAAAACGCGCGAACACACTTTTAGCCGTTTAATCTACTTTCTTCGTGCCCCGTTTCTTCTTTTCCAAACTGAACTACACAAGACGAAGTTGCTGTTGGGAGTCATTTCCGAGAGGGAATCGATTCATTCGTGCGTTTGTTTTGAACAGGCGTGCGTCTGTTGAATTCATCGAGCGAATCGAATGAATCTTTGAGAGTCGACACCGCTCTGTTCGGACGCAAACAACAAGCGACGCCGGAACCGGAAGTGATTCGATTTCTCACCGCTCACGGCCTTGTCTTTTAAAATAACGTGCAGCATAAAATAAATCGATCACATTATTATTATAACACATTCATAATAGCCGCGGTATTATGCGACAATCGGGTGGCGAAAAGGACGGATAGATATTTATAAAATATAGCCGATGACTAAAATCCTAATAACACGACTTATTACATACAGTACACAAACTATATTATATATATAGAAATATTTTTGTTTCATATTTTGAAACCTTTTGTGAAATTTAGTAATTCAAAATGGTGCTTCTTTAAAATAAAAAACGTATTTTTGTATTTTTAATGCAAATAGTTATACAATTGTAAGCTTAAGTGTAGAAATACTTTTTGAGGCCAATTTATTATTTTGTTAATATGCATATAAAACAGTAGTTTTTTATTCTAAAAAAAATAAAATAAAAAAAGGGTAATTAGAAACTTTAGCTTGGCAAATTCATGTCAAGAAAAAAAATTCATGTTTATTTAAAGAAACAAATGCAGGTCTGGCTATCTGCAGCACATGTACTTCAGACAGAGAGCTGTGAAACTCCAGATGTAATGTCTGCTGTCAGGCAGATCTGTGTATATCAGCTCATACTGTCCCTTTACATCACAGCACAGCTCATCTATAGCCGTCAACATCTGACGAGCTTCTCTCTTCTCATTAACAATCACATACTACACCTGACAGAAAAACTGCTCAGCTTTTCCCTGCAGCAGATCTATACACCATTTTACACATGTTAGTGTGGACAACAAGCCGATTAAAACTTACAAACATATGCAAATTAATAGATTTGATGCTTACTGTACATAGAATCTTCAAACTTGTCTTATTTCCACTGAGCGGCCACAAGAGGGCGACACAATCCACTGAATACAGACCACGCTGAACACACTCACACTCTCACACACACACAAAATATATGCAGTACACACATATATTATGTATATATAAATACACATACATGCATGCATATATTTAAGAAAAATATGCTACGTTTATATATTAAATATATTTATATATGATATAAATTATATTAATATAAATATATACATGTAAATATTTCCAAAATATATGATGTGTGTATTTTTATATACATAGGTCAAGGTCAAAGTGTATTTATATAGCACCTTAAAACAACACGAATGTTGACCAAAGTGCTTCACAAGCAAAGCAAGATACACGCATATTAAAACAGAACGTGACAAGTAATCAATCCAATAACGTAAAAGAATAAAAACAAAAATGTATAATAGTCAAAAAACAGTCATAACCTGGTACATCACAGAAACTGCAAAATATCAACATTGGCTACCAGAAATCACTTACCCTGCCTTTAAGCCTTGAGGAAATAAAAGCGTGAATAACGGTCTCCAAACCTAAAAGTAAAAAGGTGTTTTAACTTTCGAAGTAGCTTTAGCTGGAAGAAGCTGGCCCTGACCACCAAATTTATTTGTTTGTCAAACTTCAGATCTGAATCAAAGATGACCCCCAGATTTTTAACATAGGAGTGATTATTTAACTGAAGATGCCCCAAGAAAGCTCTGTATTTGTCAATCTGCGGTTTGGAGCCAAACAGGATAACCTCTGTCTTGTTTTCATCCATCCATTCTTTAATATCCTTTAAACATGCTAGCAGGGGAGAAACAGAATCTCTACCAGAGTCTAATGGTAAATAGAGCTGGGTATCATCTGCATAGATGTGATAGGAGATCTTATGACGCTCAAAGATCGAGCGTAGTGGAAGCATGTAAAGAGAAAACAAAACTGGACCCAGAATCGAACCCTGTGGCACCCCACAGGTGATTGGCACTGGGGATGATGAAAATTCTCCAATTTCTACAGATATACTCCTATTTGAAAGATAAGACTCAACCCAATCTAAGGCAGCATCACGGATGCCAACCTCGTGATTTAATCTTTCTAACAGAATGCAATGGTCCACGGTGTCGAAGGCTGCGCTTAAATCCAACAGAACAAGAACTGCACGGTTTCCAGAGTCGACTGATAACAAGATGTCATTTGCCACTCTTAATAGGGCAGACTCAGTACTGTGCTTATCCTTAAAAGCAGACTGAAAAGGATCTAAGATGTTGTTTGAGATTAAGTTGGTTTTAAACCACTTTTTCCATAACTTTCAGCAAAAAGGGCAACTTAGAAATAGGTCTATAGTTATGAAGTTCAGAAGAATCTAGGTTTGTTTTTTTTAGCAAGGGGTGAACCACAGCATGTTTTAAACAGGATGGAACAGTGCTGCTATGCAGAGAGGCATTAATTTAATTTAAACAACTAATCTGTAAATTATACTAAATTAACTTTCAGATGAGGATGATCAAATCTGAGAGCTAATACCAGCAATCTTATCTATGAAGACTATTAATGTCTTCATTTAGCCAGGGCTGCTTTTTTCTTTCGGTTTTCTTAACTTTGAGAGGAGCAACTGCATTTAATACTTCAGTACAAGAAGCATTGAAATTAATAACCATATCCTCAACATCCATGCCTTGTGATGCCAAATTGGTACTACCAGCTGCCGAAGCTAAAAACAAATCTTTAAAATGCATAGCGGTAGATGAATTTAAGGGGCGAGCAAGAAAAGTAGAAGGCTGGTATACAGAGCTGCAACAAGAAAACTCACTGTCAAACACAACAGGCCAATGGTCAGACAAACCAGTATCATTTACATAAATGTCTTTGATGGGGAAGCCTGAGGATAACACAAGATCAAGTGTGTGCCCTAACTTATGTGTAGGGCCAGATATAATAGACATAATAAATATACACAATACACACACATATACAGTATTATGTAAACAAAAACATTTATTTGGGATGCGATTAATCGCTCGACAGCACTAGTAATTTATCAAAATGCTCCTCTCTAAAGTTATTTTTGTTTATGGACACTGAATGTCTTTCGTGAAGAAAATGTTACATTACATGACATTGTTTACAAGCTGTTTCACTAACAAAACTGCTTTAGCTGGGGAAAAAAACTGCTATACAATTCCACTGAAGGGAAAAGAGAAGCATGCACTTGTGTTTGTGTTCAAGAACGAAAGGTTTGGAATGACATGAATGACAGAACCATCATTTGGGTGAATGAGCCCTTTAACAAACACAAATATGCATGCATTTGAAAACACAAAGAGAGCATCATAGATTACAGGCGTCATGGACTCAATCTGAGCTCGAGATCAACAATCTGATGCAGTCAGAGAAGGTCTGCTACACACTGAGCCAGCAGGAGACGCGGAGGACACACCGATCCGGCAGATCTTCAGCAGGAACCAGAGCCACAGCAGCACCGCAGCGATCCAGAGCCTGCAACCCTACAAACACGAGAGCACACTCAGTCCTGCCCAGAACACACACTAGGGCTGCTCGATTAGGGCAAAAATCATAATCGCGATTATTTAACACGA
>NW_015659915.1:551612-557243 GCF_001515625.1 Sinocyclocheilus rhinocerous | reverse complement strand
TTTAACACGATTATGAGGGGGCCATATGACCAAAACTTTATATGAGTGATTTATTTAAAGATAGTGATACATATCAAATATATATTTCCTGTAAATAAGGTTGCTATGACATCTACATTGTAGAGACCAGAGGAATTTCAAACAAACAAACAAAAAGTCCTCAATTATTGAAAATAATTAAAATGTCCGTAATAAAAAAGCAAGGGACAAATACAATAGAACAAAAAGATACAAATGAAACAAACTGTGCTTTAATGTTTTTTGTTTTTTTATGCAAGTCTCAAGCAGTTTCTTATTAAAGCTACAAAAGTCCTTCACTCAAGAGCAGTGTGCGCACAGTGTGCATTTTGACACATTTCTGCGTGTATTTGACCGTTTAGGCGCACACCTTGAGCTAAAAGATGACTTTACATGTCCGTGTTCTGCTCCGTCTCGGAGCGCATATATCTTCCTGAGGAGCAGGAACGCTTTTAAAAACATGAATAAATATACTTTTATAAATCAAGCATGTCCCATTCTGCAAAAGTCACGTTACATGATTTTACCGATTTGCACGCGAAATTGGCCTTTTACGGAGGAACGTAAGCGCAGCGCTGGAAAAGGGGGCGGAATGGGGCGCAATAATAGTTTTATCTCGATTATAGTATTTTCATAATTGTTGGAGGCCAAAATCGAAATCGAAACGGTTTTTCGATTAATTGCACAGCCCTAACACACACACACTCCAGCACTCCTCCGACCCTCGACAGCTTGTGGCTCTGAGTGCAGACATATGGTCAGAGCAGAGGCGTGTGTGTGTGTGTGTGTGTGTGTGAGAGTGTGTGTGTGTGTGTGTGTGTGTGTGTATACACAGAGGAGCAGAAAATCTTTAGTTAGCCATTTGCAGCAGATTAACAGCTTGTAGAATCTGCAGAAGTATTGATCGGGAAGGTCTGTAAGCGCAGAAGAATGAGCAGCGGTCACCTGATACGCTCTTACAGCACTTCAGTACAGCTGCTCCGTGTTTTTCAGAACGCTTGACACGTTTGATTTGTTCACGTTTCAAGGTTTTGATCTTTTAACGTTTAACTAGATAGATGTGATTCAATAACAGTCTCTTTATTGACCATCTGGTTTAAGAAAGTTCGGTAACACTTTACTTAACGCCTTTATGTATAATGCATTATAAAAGTAGTTTTAATGCATCAGTTATGTCTATAATGCATTGTACAATCTCATGAATAACTGTAAACACAGTTAATACATTTACATTTAGGCGTTTAGCAGACGCTTTTATCCAAAGCGACTTACAAACGAGGACAATAAAAGCCATCAAAAACAACAAAAGAGCAATGATATGCAAGTGCTATATTAGTATATTATTATAGTGTTATATTTCAATTTCACAAAGAAACGTGCAGCATTTTGTCCAAGCAATAATAAAAGGACACATTTAATTTATAATTTGTCTTAAATCTCGTTTAGTAAAAAACAAATTGTGAATCGAATCGTGAGTTGAGTGAATCGTTACATCTCTAGGTGTAAGCGCAGGTTGAGAGCTGTAGTTCAACCATGCAATGCTGAGCTATGCTAGTAACAACAGAGATATCGACCGCAGATGCTTTTGGGAAACGCATCAACACATGGCTTTGATGACACATTCTGCCGTTTTCTCATGTTGCTACAAACCCAGAATCTTGGTTAATCACCGGAACATAAATGAAGACATTTTTAATGAAACCCCGGAGGTTTCTGTTTCCCACTGAAGGTCCGGGTAACCAAAACTCAGAAGATCCAAAACGTTAAAAAAGCCTTCGCAAAACAAATCCAAATGAACTGCGCGATCCAAATCTTGTGATGAGATACGATCACTACGCTGAGCAGATTTAAATGAGGCTTTTATTCCCATCTAAACAATACTCGTATGGTAAACAGCAGTGTTTGTGTGTTTATTTGTGAATAAATGACTAAATCTGTTCATCATATAAAGTGATGGCACGAGACTTCAATTAAAACCGCTGCATTTATAGTCTTTTATGTTCCCTGGACAGAAGCAGGAACAGAAACCTCTCTTTCATCTCATCTAACTTCATGTTTCAACAATTAACCAAGAACAACATGAAGGTGAGTAAATGACTTTTCTCCACTAACCCTTTAACTCCAGTTAGCCTGACTGAGGTCAGTGTGGAGCACACAAGCGAACAAGATCATCAGACAAGCGAAGGGAAGCTGCGATGGAGAGGTGAAATCTCTTTTGATTAGGGATGCACCGAATGTTCGGCAACCGAAATTATTAATATAAATATAAAAATTTCGGTTGCCGAACATTCGGTGCATAAGCGATAAGCGAAAAGACAGAATAAGTTGTACCGAACAATGATATGACGCGATCAGATAGCAACCAGCGTAGAGTGAGAGGCGCGCACTCTTTATTATGCAGCACACACGTCAGTAGTGTGGAAGCATTTAAACTGTCGGAGAAAGACGCAAAAATCATTACAAGCACCGACAGCGAGAGACTGTTTAGGACTGCATCGCATGTCTTCAGTGAGAAGAGGAAGGGGTGATTGTTGCTGGTTACTGTTATGATGATTGAAATCAAGAAATGGTCTTAAACAATTAGTAAATAAACTGCACAACGTTATGTTTTCTAATATACGCGCGCATTGCATGATTCAAGAAGGGGGTCTGATGGCCAAAAATTATTATTTTACTAACTTATTAATTTTAAGTTAAATTGTGCTTTGTTGGTATAGTGTCTGCTAGAATGTTAAAAATGTTCAGTGTTAAATATTTTTAAATTGTTGTTTTGTAATTGATTTTTTTTTCTTTGAAAAGCAAGACAAAACAGTAAAAAGCACATTTTGGCTTTTTAATTTATGCAATGGTGAAAAAAAATTTTGGAAAAATACATGGGGAAAAAAACTCAAAAAACCGTGTTCGGTATTCGGCCCGGTGTTTAATTTTTTTTCGTTTTCGGCTTCGGCCAAGAATTTTCATTCCGGTGCATCCCTACTTTTGATAGTCCTCACACACGCACACATGAATGAAAAGCAGCTTTCCTCTGTGTTTCACAGAGGCCTGTGGTTCTCTCCTGGATGTCAACAGCGCTATCTGAGGAGAGCACATTATATTAGAGACATTTCATCGCCATCAGACGCTCCATTCGTGTCAGCCTTTCATGAGACGCTGCTGCTGCTGCTGCTTTGTGTTCGTAAGGATGGAAAATACCATCAGTTAACACTGTTCCAGTCAATAGGAAAGCGTTAACTATTAAAGCAGAATCTACCTCCATGGCCAGATGAGATCTGCAAACCATGTTAGGCTGCTTTAAGCATTTTGTACACTTTAATAACACTGTCCTGCACCATATTTGCTGAATAAAATCCAATACTTGTTTCTCACTGATTCTGGGGTGCTGTCTGTTTGCTATAGCATGCCACACGCGCTCACTAAATATGTGCATCTCATAGCACTTTAGCTTTCAACCTGCATTCGTAAGGTGAACGATCTTGTATTTTCCATTAATCAGCAGAAAGGCTGCCACAAACACACGACTCGTGTCTCTATTTGAACCATTTTCAGCCCATTTTCATGTGCACGACATTATTTTATGCCCGATCCTGATGTTACGTAGAACTGTGGCCAATAACGGAAGAAAATGCAAAGTTTTCTACTTGTACTGCATCCAAACAGCCGCAGGAAATCACTGATTATTTGGGATAAAAGCTGTTTTATTTATAAACTTGTGTTTATTTGAAGTTCTTTGGCACTTAATGGAGCATTCGATCACATTTTCCACGTTGCAGATTGTAAGTTAAATGATACATTTTGAATGCTTTGCTTTGCTATTGCATAAAAAAAATTAAATAGAAAAAAAAACGATGTACTTGATGGAATGTTTTTATTTATAATTTTGAACTCTGAATCATCAAATTAGGTAATATTTGGCCTTTTTTTTTTTGCAATATTTGTTTTTATTTTTTATTGGTTTGCATGTGAACGGTTTAAACCGGTCATTTCAATAAACTGATTTCTGGTAGTTATCAACTGATGTGCATGTAAACATCTTCATTTCTGCTTCATGAATCAGTTCAGAAGTGCTTCTGTCTCAAAACATGTCACTGCTTTCAGTTTCACTACCGTAGCATTCTCTATAATAGAACACAAAGAATTTAGATGAAACAATATTCTTCTCTTTAATTTTAATACCCTAAATTAGGGACATTTAATCAGATCAACCTGAACAGATGAGTGAGTTACATCCGCATTCAGTCACAGCAAGCAGTGCTATTTTAGTATAGTCAGTAATCATTTGAATCCATTTTTATGTTTACATTTTGTTTACATTCATTTTAATACATTTTTTTTTTTAAGTTTTAGCAATTATGTTTTTGTCAATTTTATTATTTTTTAAACGATTATATAGTTTAATTAGTTAAAATGTTTCAGTAATTTTGTATATATATAAACACACACACACACACACACACACATATAATATATATATGTGTGTGTGTGTGTGTGTGTGTTAACTTTAAAAAGCATTCATTTTTATTTTAGTTCTAATTTTAGTTTTTTAGTACATCACTAGTTATTTTAGTACATCATAGCTAAAATAAAAATTATGTTTTTAATAAATTATAAATGATCTAAAACTATAAGTAATAACCAAATAATAACTAAAAGTTTTGGAGATTTTCTGATTTTCCAGTCTAATATTCTCATATCATTATTCAGCTCATGGTCAGAATGAACTGCAATGTGGACCAGACTTGAGAAAGCCAACCTACTGATCTGCTACTTAAGCTTTTTCTTCTTCTTCTTCTTAGACTACATTTCTGAACGCTACTCCTCCTAGAGCTTTCAAGCTAGAACCACCAAACTCAGCCCAGCTCTTCAGACTGATCCGACTTATGGTTCTTACTAAGCTGAAAATTAAAAATCATAAAAATCCCATTGACTTACATTGACGGAATGTTCAGATGAGCCAAGACTATTCAAACTCCAACTGTCAAAATTCAAACTCCCAGAAACCCTTGAGGCACAATCAAGCTTTCCTTCTATGTACTATTTCTAACCCATTCAAACTCATTCAAACTCATCTATCTAATTTTTCTAATATTTCTAATCTATCTATCTATCTATCTATCTATCTAAGCGACATGCTAATCATGCTAGAAACATACCAACAACATGCTAGTAACTTGCTAATCATGCTAGCAACATGCTAGTTACTTGCTAGTCATGCTAGCAACATGCTAGTAATGTTAATCGTGCTAGAAACATGCTACCAGAATGCTAGTAACTTGCTAATCATGCTAGAAACAAGCTAGTAACTTGCTAATCATGCTATCAACAATGCTAGTAAAATGCTAATCATGCTAGCAACATGCTAGTAACTTGCTAATCATGCTAGCAACATGCTAGTAACTTGCTAATCATGTTAAGAACATGCTAATAACTTGCTATTCATGCTAGCAACATGTTAGATACTTGCTAATCATGCTAGCAACATGCTAGTAACATGCTAATCATGCAAGAAACATGCTAGTGACATGCTAGTAACTTGTTAATCATGCTAGCTAGAAACATGCTAGTCACTTGCTAATCATGCTAGAAACATGCTAGCGACATGCTAGTAACTTGATA
>NW_015659915.1:533922-549308 GCF_001515625.1 Sinocyclocheilus rhinocerous | reverse complement strand
TGCTAATCATGCTAGAAACATGCTAGCAACAAGCTAATCATGCTAGAAACAAGCTAGTAACTTGCTAGTAACATGCTAATCGTGATAGAAACATGCTAGCGACATGCTAGTAACTTATTAATCAAGCTAGCTAGAAACATGCTAGCAACATGCTAGTAACATGCTAATCATGCAAGAAACATGCTAGTGACATGCTAGTAACTTGTTAATCATGCTAGCTAGAAACATGCTAGTCACTTGCTAATCATGCTAGCAACATGCTAGTAACATACTAATCATGCAAGAAACATGCTATTGACATGCTAATCATGTTAGGAACATGCTAATAACTTGCTATTCATGCTAGCAACATGTTAGTTACTTGCTAGTCATGCTAGCAACATGCTAGTAACATGTTAATCATGCAAGAAACATGCTAGTGATATCATGCTAGAAACATACCAACAACATGCTAGTAACTTACTAATCATGCTAGCAACATGCTAGTTACTTGCTAGTCATGCTAGTAACGTTAATCGTGCTAGAAACATGCTACCAGAAGGTTAGTAACTTGCTAATCATGCTAGAAACATGCTAGTAACTTGCTAATCATGCTATCAACAATGCTAGTAACATGCTAATCATGCTAGCAACATGCTAGTAACATGCTAGTAACTTGCTAATCATGTTAGGAAACATGCTAATAACTTGCTATTCATGCTAGCAACATGCTAGTAACATGCTAATCATGCAAGAAACATGCTAGTGACATGCTAGTAACTTGTTAATCAAGCTAGCTAGAAACATGCTAGTCACTTGCTAATCATGCCAGCAATATGCTAGTGACAGTCCAATAATGCTAAAAACATGCTAATCATGCTAGAAGCATGTTATCAACATCTATCTAATCTAAATTTTCAAACTTCAGGCTTTTACAACTGCTTTAAACTTTCAGGCTAGGCTTTCTCAAGTCAACCTAAACTTTTTTTTTGTATCTAGTTGTTTTATTGATGTCTCTTAACTTAGACAACTGATCTGATGTGAAAACAAACTTCAGGAGGTAGAAGAAACCCAATGGCGCTCCAGACTCAATTCTGAGACCAGACCCTGAGAAAACACGTCAGCGGACCTGATGTTCCTGTAGGAGCCACGGTGCATTCAGACTGACTTCTGTACTGGCATCACATTATCTTCAAGACAAACAAACTGTCATACGGCAGACACTCAGACGAGACACTCTCATTTCTATTCCGCGTCTCACACTATAATTTCATTTCCTGTAACAAGTAACAGCGAGGCCTGCATTCAAAGCATCAGGCTGATGAACGACCGCAAGAAACGTCCCGTAAATATGCAAGCGCTCGGACTCTCAGCGGACTGCAGAACACTCAACATGTGCTGGGGCTGCTAATACCATCTTAATATCTCAATATGATCTTGGAAACACTACTATAGAAGTGTAGTTCAATTTTCAGCCTCACACAAAACTATATGAAAGCCTTCAGAAGATTTGGAATACAGTGTCAAGATTTGGATTTTGTGTCATTTTGACAACTTCAGTTCATTTAATGCAAAAGAGCAGCCAGGATATTCTGCAAAATCACTTCACGGAACGAATCGTACAGGTTTGGAACAACACGAGGATAATTTCAGGGCCAGATTCGTGAAAATCTGCTTAAAGGTGTTAAGAAATTTTGTAGAAACAAACAAACAAAGACAAAAAAAGAGGTTCATAAGAAGTGAAATTCTTAAAAAATGCTTAAGATGCTCTCATATATCTTCTGAAGAACATCTCTTTTCTTCTTCTCCTGTGAATGCTGCTGAAAATTAACATTTTAAAATTACACAAATGAGGTCCCTGCTGTTTGTTTGTTTTTTTTGTATAAATTAATTATGAATTTAGCAAAAAGCAGGAAGCAAGAAGTCACATCATGCCATAATCATGTTATGTTAGTAATATTTGTCATATGCTGTATACATAGGTGGTGTTTTGTTGTAATGTTTAATATTTTAAAACAATAAATTCGTTAACCATCCTACTTTCCAGGATTTCAGACAAGTTGAAGGTTATCCTAACTTCAAGAGGCTATTTTTCGATGATTTTAAGAACATTTGTTTAAAAAATTGTAATATTGTTTGTAAAATTTTGTCTTTAAAACAATCTAAAGAATTAAAGATAAGAACATTCTTCTATGGGAAACACTAAATATTAATAGAAAATAGCAGTTAATAATAATTTTATACAAATGTTCTGTGAATTCGGACCCAGATGTAAAGCTGAGAAAGACTGCAGTTTTCTCCCATTATCTGCATGACTGCAAATGTGATATTGGTTTATACAACAGTTTAATAATCAAGAAGCTAATAACTCCCTACTTCTATTTTGGCATTAAAATTAACTGAATAGAACTGTTAATAGAGCTGTTAAACGTATAAACTTCACAGAACTGTTGTGCAGTGTTTTGTTCCTGAGCGAATCAGTCTTTTTGAATGAATCTGTGTGTGTGAACAGTGACGGGTGTGACGTGCATCACATTTAACCCATTAAGACATAATTAACTGTCTCTTACAGCTAAAATTTGAGTCCATAATCCATAATAACGCTTAAATGTGCATCTGCTGTTGTCTCTCGCATCAAAATCCAGCCACATATTTGTTTAGAGCTGTTTAAACGCTGCTTGATCTGTGCGGATTTCTCTCCTGATTCAGACCAGAACACTTTTTTTGGATTATGGATTATGGACTCGTATTTGAGTTAAAAACGTCTTAATGCTGGATTAGTTTCAGCTTTTGTCTTCTCCAGATGTTAACTGATGAACTGGAGTGCTGTGGATTACTTGTGGATTATTGTGATGTTTTTATCAGCTGTTTGGACTCTCATTCTGACGGCACCCATTCACTGCAGAGCATCCATTGCTGAGACACTGATGCAATGCTACATTTCTACAAACCTGATGAAGAAACAAACTCATCCTGATCTCGGATGGCCTGAGGGTGAGCACATTTTCATTTTTGGCTGAACTATTGCTTTATGAGTGACCAAACATGACTAGCACAACCGTACCTGTGGCGATCTGAGTGACGAGCGAGTCGTGGCTCTTATAGAAAACTCTGGCACACAGAGCAGAGAGACCGGTGGTCTTGAGAAGAGCGCTCTGGTATGAAGACAGCAGCTGATCGGTGACGCTCTCGGCTGCTGCGTGAGGATCGCTCAAACTCACGCTGAGAGACAGAGAGGCGTATCGAGCGCAGCTGGACTGCAGCAGACGGCACTCGACGCTGCACGCCGGGATCTGTGAGACGGAGAGATGAGACGCTCTGTCTGTGGGACGGTCCAGCACAGCCGTGACATGCAGCTCCACCGCTGCTCCTCTGGGTAACGACGGCACGACTGCAACGCTGCTCTCCACCTGAGGACAGACAGAGACAAACACAATGCACTGCAACAAGAGCAATCAACAGATGCACACAAGTTATGGATTGTAAATGTCTTTCATTCATCTGTTGATCATATCCAAGAGGATTCAACAAAACACTATGGGTCAGTTTTACTAAACAGGGCAAATTAGCGCGAGAGCGCAATTCCAAAACAGCTCGCAACAGTGCGTGTGATTTACTAACAACGCACAAATTAAAGAACACAGACGTAACATCTCATTTGCGCAAATTAGCGTAGTCGCAAATAAAGAAGCCACAGTACGTTGAAAAGAACCGGAGGCCAAAAAATGAAGGGTTGCAAGAAGTTTTGATAGACTTGGTTCCAAGTGGTCTTTAAGCAGTAGATCTACACCGGCTGCCTCTGCTTTGAAACTACACACAGAGAGCTGCTGAGTTTAAAAACATGTTATGGACTAAAAATAAATAAAAATGCATTTCAATTTATCAGGAACCTTGATTTCTCTTGAAACGACCCTAGCAAACATCAGTGTATGGACCCTGTGATGACACCTGTCCACAGCTATTTATATCTCTGTACTTTGTGTTCTACTTAGGGTTGCAAAGGGGTGGAAAATTTCCGATAAATTTCCGGAAACTTTCCAAAAATCCTTGGAATATTACAAAAAAATCCTGGAAAGTTTCCAAAAATTCTGGAATATTTCCGAAATTTACTGAAAATTTTCCACATTTTTGCAACCCTAGTTCTACTACCTAACACTGCCGTGTGAGTGTTTTTATTACAACAGTTGAAGGAGTGAAGGCAAACTTGGCATATTTCTCTTTTCTGAACACTTAAAATGTAAGGAATAAATGGAAGGGGACACAAAGAAATTAGTGAGCTTATGATTAAAACAAGAATAAATATCTACCAATGCAGTCAGAAAAAGAATCCTCATTCAAAGGGAAAACTGGTCGATTTTTCTGACGCCACTGAATGATATATGTTCTTGTTTTAAGCATAAATGCATTTCATTTAGCCATATCTCTCAGAAAACAAGATCTCGTATTCATCTTCATTGCGCATCTCAAGTAAATGTATCCTGATTCAAGAATATTCAGATATTAGATAAGACAAAAACACTGATTAAATATTTTTGAATTTGTTTTTGTAGTGCATGCCACATTTAGTGCCATGACGTTATGAATTTAAGACTTTCTGCTCTGATTCAAGTGGTAAGACTTAAAGCCTTTATGTATAATGCATAACAACAGTATTCGTAATGTATGCTATAATGCATTTTTTTCATGAATAATTGTTGAAACCAAATTTAAAATGCATTATAATATCTGAAGGTTTGTTTGTCATGTGTTTAAATGCACTGTACTTTCTAACACATTTTCATTTTTGGCTGAACTATTGCTTTATGAGTGACCAAACATGACTAGCACAACCGTACCTGTGGCGATCTGAGTGACGAGCGAGTCGTGGCTCTTATAGAAAACTCTGGCACACAGAGCAGAGAGACCGGTGGTCTTGAGAAGAGCGCTCCGGTATGAAGACAGCAGCTGATCGGTGACGCTCTCGGCTGCTGCGTGAGGATCGCTCAAACACATGCTGAGAGACAGAGAGGCGTATCGAGCGCAGCTGGACTGCAGCAGACGGCACTCGACGCTGCACCCCGGGATCTGTGAGACGGAGAGATGAGACGCTCTGTCTGTGGGACGGTCCAGCACAGCCGTGACATGCAGCTCCACCGCTGCTCCTCTGGGTAACGACGGCACGACCGCAACGCTGCTCTCCACCTGCGCCGCTCCGGCACACTCCCCCTGACGAGAGACAATGAGAGAGCAATAAGACAAGACCAAAACACTGATTAAATATTTTTGAATTTGTTTTTGTAGTGCATGCCACATTTAGTGCCATGACGTTATGAATTTAAGACTTTCTGCTCTGATTCAAGTGGTAAGACTTAAAGCCTTTATGTATAATGCATAACAACAGTATTCGTAATGTATGCTATAATGCATTTTTTTCATGAATAATTGTTGAAACCAAATTTAAAATGCATTATAATATCTGAAGGTTTGTTTGTCATGTGTTTAAATGCACTGTACTTTCTAAAGATGTAGCAATGAATAGCAAAGTATCCTAACTCTGGCTACAGTTATTCATGAGATTATACAACGCATTACAAGGTGAATTAATTAATGCATTAAAATATTTTGTAATGCATTAACATTTTATAATGCATTATACATAAATGCTTTAATTAAAGTGTTACCAACACCTTTTTAGGCCTTATTTTGTGGAAGGGTGAATTAAGACCCGCAGAAAGCCTGTCGAAAGTGTTACCGGGTTGCTTGAAGTTACAAAACATGCAAGTAAAGGCTTGCGGAGCCAATGCAAAGAGCAGAGCAGTTGAATAAAGATCACCTGAACCCTCAAAACTCACGTGACCGAGCCACAACAAAGACACGCGGCGTGATTGATTCACGGGTCATTTTACACCATTTCACCACACTGGAGAGCGGCAGTGATGGCTTTAAATGTCTTCATCATCATCATCATCCTCCGCAGCAGAGTTAAAATCTTTATTCTGGGTTGGCGTCTGCGCACGGGCCATTATCGCCTCTCAAACTCGCATGCGGCACAATGCGACCCTCAAATAACACCGTCTCATCTGCTAAAGGGGGACAAATGAGTGTTTTATACAACAGCCGCTTTGTTGTGCCGTCGATAAGGGCAAAAACACTTAACCCCCTTTTCAATTGGCTGGATCAATTTTCATCCACTCACATCCCACTCCAGCACAGCAGAATAATGACGGGTTACATACACTTTATTTTGAAATTCACTCGAAAGCAGACGGCGAATAAATCAGAGCCTTTTCTCCCAATTCTGTGCTGCTCGTGACCCGACGGGAGAACGCTGCACTTAGCTCCAGATTAAAGCAGCCGCCGCTGATTGCGGATCAACATCGAACCACTTTTCAGCGCGGCTGCGAGTAAACAATAGCAGCTTTAAGCAGTGTGTAAAGCGTTCACTCAGACGTCTGTAACAAGCGCGCTTTAATACGCCAAAGATTAGCACTTAACAGCCACGAGGGGCCGTAATGAACGGGAGGCTGTTAATGGCCCTCGGGATCCGGAGGGCCTCGTTTAGTGGCGGCCCCTGACATCAAGCTCCTCACCTTCACGGGTCAAAACCAGCCCAAAACTCTGAACTAGTTCAGGTACATTCATGCCTCACGCCATTTGAAGCCATAATCCCATCCAGATCACACCACCGGTCCAAAGCATGAAAATAAGGGTTTTCAGTGTTTTTAAATAAGAAGTTTTTTTCTGCTTACCAAAGCTGCATTTATTTGATCAAAAATAGTTAAAATTGTATAATATTTTTGCAATTTAATATATCTGTTTTCTATGTGAATATCTGTTAAACTGTAATAAATCTAACTCAAACCATTTGAGTTCATAGAGTACAGTAAATAAAAAGTTCTGTCATGAAACTCTAGATACCGCAGGTCGACAGGTTCTATCTCAATCTGATATAATCACATCATTATTCACATGGTGCAGCCGACTGGTTCTAGTTGCATCAACAGCCAATGGTATAAACATCATTCAATGTAAATTGTGATAATCGTAATTAATAATCGCAATTACAATTTCAAGGGAATAATCGACAATTATGATTTTTGTCATAATCGTGCAGCCCTAATCAAAACCAACCAACATTTAAATTTGTTAATAAAACAAAACCAACATTTAAATCTTTGATCAATATTTAAATTACATTTCTAAACGGAACAAATATTTAAATTTCTTAATAGAACAAAACAAAACAACTGATGTTTATATTTCTTAATAGAACAAAATTTACCAATATTTTAATTTCTTAGCAGAACAAATATATAGAATAAAACTGATCAATATTAAAATTTCTTAATAGATCAAAACCGACCAATATTTAAATTTCTTAACAGAACAAATATCTAAATTTATACAGCAGTTCTTTCTGGTCCTCGAATCTGATTGGCTGATAAGAGTGTGATATTAGAGTCCAACAGATCTCCAACAGCCCTTTCCTGTAATTTTGAAAATAATACTGTTGTGTTTCACAGAATGTAGTTTTAAGAGTTTTTTAGTCGAGAATGTACTTGTTTGGACTTCAAATATGCGGTTTGTTAATAAAGATAACGTCTATTTGAAAATTTGCTTCAATGTTTTTGGAGACGTGAGCTCCAGAGCGTCAGCAGCTGTTCAGCGCTCATGAACCCACCGAGAGCAGCCTCATCTCGGCCAGATCTTCTAGAATTTGCCTCTGGCTCTGATGTCTCTATAGTGGTTAAACATGAGATTTTGGGTAAATCTAACAGGCAGTCTTTGGTCTCATTAATCTATTATTTGTTCCAGAGCAAGTAGTTTTGGCGAAATCTCATCATGTTTATGTAACTTCAATGCTGTATATCAGAGCGCTGCCTCTGTGCTTTTGACTGAATTGCCTAGCAACTTTTATGATAGCTGTTGTTGTTTATTAAATATTATTATTCAATGAATAATATTTTAAATACTGTAAATAATAGTAGTATTTAGTATTGGTAAACGGTGTGTGTGTGTTCGTAATGGTGATTTTAGTTTCATTGTTCCGTTATATGGCGACAAGGGACTGTTTTACGAGTCAGCAGTAAATACTTTTAAATTGAAAAATTACTAAAGCGCAGTTTTGAAAAAAAAAAAGTTATTTTTTCTTTCATAAAGCTTGTACGCAGCCAACATGCACCGAGCAGTGCTGTCATCAGAAATCACCCTTAACAGATAAAAGGATAGTACGACAAAGATACCGCTTTCCTCAGCGGACATTCAAACTAATGTTTTATTGTGAATATGAGATTGATCTGAAGAATGAATGCTGCATCAGATGCAGGTAATCACGATCGCTCCGTCAATCTCTCTCTCATAATACTCTACTATACATAATACACCGCTTTTACTACAGTAATACAATAAGCTTTTAACACAGCAACTCAATGTTCCTTCGTTACTAGTTCTAAAGTGACATTTCTGAATTAGTAACGGATCTTGAGCTCAGCTGTTAAACTGCCAACTTTAGATTAGAATCCGTGGCGGAAGGAAGTAGTTCTGCACAAAATAGGGCTTTTAAAGACTCCGTTGTTGTTCCTATTTTATTTACACACTCGTGATGTCGAACTGTTGTATAAACGCAATATCACACGAGTAGACTGTCACACTGTGATTACTAGGGCTGTGTATCACCAGCAAAGAGGCCACGATACAGGACTGCACTGAATTTCACCTCAGAAGAGTTTAGTCAAACAGCTGTTTATTAAACACTGCTTACTATAGGGCTGTTGCTAACTGTTAGCAGAGCAGGCAGCTGACCTCTGCATTATGAAGGGCCTCCATAACTGTACCACAGTACAATAAAGGTAATGGCATATGTTTCATGTTTACATTGTGCACTCCCCACCAGATAAAATATTCTGATTGTTTGCATCTTGTTTTTAAGCCCATAAATAATAATGTACTCGTTCTAATAAATTTATATTGTAATGTACTCATACTAATATATTAAAAAAATAATCTTTACATTGCTGGTAGGTTATCATTGCACAAATTAACACACTCTCTACACTTAAAAAAATAAAAATTAGAAGAGTTCTAAACTAATGCGCTGTCTTCACTGTATCTCATGCACACACATGCTCAGTCACTCACACAGATCACGCTGCGTGCGCGCACAGACATCAATAAAATAGCTTAATCGCTCAAGAGCTACATTATCTTTCTCAACAAGGAGCTGGTAACATCATCGTTTCTAAAGGAATTAAAGCCACAGCTTCTTAAGAGAACAAAACCAACCAAAATTTAAATTTCTTAAGAGAACAAAACCAACCAATATTTACATTTCTTAATAGAACAAAACCCACCAGTATTTCAGTCTCTTATTCGCTCTGAACGCCTGAATGTGTGCACGAGTCACTGCAGCACTGATGTATATGCTAGACAACACTGCAAATACAATATAGCCAGATCTAAATGCTAAGGTCATGGGTTCGATTCCCAGGGAACGCATGATTGAATGTATACAATTAAATGCAATGTAAGTGGCTTTGTTTAACAGCGTCAAATGCATCAATGTAAATGTAATAACTATAGCACCTGAGTGAGAGAGTTCATACACAACTTCAAAAACTTCATGAAGTTGTGAGCATGAGAGGCGTGAGCAGTTTTTTTTTTGATTGATCTGAAGTTAAACGCTCTCCACAAACAACACATCTGCTCAGCCGCCAATTAACCCCACAAACTCCATCACACACCCCATTACAGACATTATGAACGCTCCGGCACCAGGCACAAGCACACGGTCATGTTTCTATTATGGCTTCTTCCACTTCAGCAGCTCCAACTCCTTTAACTAGCGCTCTGATTGTTGGATGCGTGGTGAAGCCACTGGTAAACGTGACGACTGGTTTATCGTTCATCTAAAGAAAGCATTTCCATCATATCACTTGAGTGCACAAATCCAGCAGCATGTCAATGATGTGAGTGCACACAGGAGAGATCACTGCTCATTAGACATCACTGCTGACAGCCAGCGTCAACACACACACACTTTAACACTACAGCATCATTCATGTCATTAATGCATTGCTCAAAAGATATTCACAACTTGTTTATCTCACGGAATCTGTCAAAAATTCAGCATAAAATAGAAATTCTCTCTATTTTCTAAACACATGTTATAGATTTTACTGTGAACAATTAGTTTTGACCTTGTAATAATTAAGCAACCTTGTTTAATTAAAATGGGATCTTCTCTGGTTACACATATTTAAATCTTTTAATAGAACAAAATAACAGATATTTAAATTTCCTATTAGAACAAAACAACCAACATTTAAATTTCTTATTAGAACAAAATAACCGATATTTAAGTTTCTTATCTGAATAAAACTACCGACATTTAAATTTCTTATTAGAACAAAACAACCGACATTTAAATCTTATAAGAACAAAACAACCGACATTTACATTTTCTATAAGAACAAAATAACCGATATTTAAATTTCTTATAAGAACAAAACAACCGATATTAAAATTTCTTATAAGAACAAAATAACCGATATTTAAGTTTCTTATTTGAACAAAACAACCGACATTTAAATTTCTTATAAGAACAAAACAACCGACATTTAAATTTCTTATAAGAACAAAACAACCGACATTTAAATTTTTTATAAGAACAAAATAACCGATATTTAAATTTTTTATAAGAACAAAATAACCGATATTTAAATTTCTTATTAGAATAAAACAACGGATATTTAAATCTCTAAACAGAACAAAACCAGCTGACATTTAAATCTCTTATTAGAACAAAACAACCGACATTAAAAAATGTTATAAGAACAAAATAACCAATATTTAAATTTCTTATTAGAATAAAACTACCGACATTTAAATTTCTTATTAGAACAAAACAACCGACATTTAAATTTCTGATAAGAACAAAACAACCGACATTTAAATTTCTTACAAGAACAAAACAACCGACATTTAAATTTTTTATAAGAACAAAATAACCGATATTTAAATTTCTTATTAGAATAAAACAACGGATATTTAAATCTCTAAACAGAACAAAACCAGCTGACATTTAAATCTCTTATTAGAACAAAACAACCGACATTAAAAAATTTTATAAGAACAAAATAACCGATATTTAAATTTCTTATTAGAATAAAACAACCGATATTTAAATCTCTAAACAGAACAAAACCAGCTGACATTTAAATCTCTTATTAGAACAAAACAAACAACATTTACATTTCTTATAAGAACAAAATAATCAATATTTGAATTATCAGTTATTGGAGGGGGGGTATTAAAAACAACAATTATTTAATCATATGGTAATGCACATTTTTCAGTAAAGCACTGAGATGGAGTTGGGAAGCTGGGAAGAATACAAAATTTACTTTTATTTTTATTATTATTATTATTATTTATTACTAACAACAGTAATGTGCAAAATCAAATTTTTATATGAACAAATTATATATTATATACTCTCATTAAAGGCACCATTATTCTTTTATAGTATTATACTGAACTGACCGACAACGGCAGTGATTATAAAAGAAGGGCTCTTTATGTGATTCAGTCGCAAATTGAACACAAGTTTGTGTTTTCAAGGCACTTTGTGACTTGTCTTACTTCATACACATGAAAAGTTCAAAACTTTGACAAAATTTGATTTCTTGATGATTTAATATTTTATACTAGTGATTTTATAATATCAAAATATAAAGCAAAAACAGTGGAAATGAATGATTAATGAGCCAATAAGTGCTCCTCTTGCTGTCATCTACTGGTTATAGTGGTAATTTGATGTCTTTTTTAATTTTATTTTAAATAAGTGTTTGTTTACCACAAAGTATATTTTGGTCATACCATTGAAAATAACATTTAAATTGGATAATTTTTAGAGCTTTAGAAATCCAGAAAGTTTCCATTTGTAATTCACGTTAATCTCATTGGATTTTCATTGTTATTGTGCATGTGTACAATACTTTTACTCATCAAGGATGCATAAAATTTATCAAAAGTGACCGTAAAGACATTTATAATATTAGAAAAGTTTTCAGTTTCAAATAAATGCTGTTCTTTTGAACTTTCTATTCATATATATATATATATCATACAGTATTTCCTGTTGACAAAAAGCTCAGGAAAAAAAGAAAACTGTTGTTGACTATGTTGGGGACAGTAGGTCAGTAGGTCACATTTCTCACAGCCTCACCTGAGTGAGATCCGCACACAGCCAGTCAGAAGATATTTCATGTGTAATATACAGGTATGTGGCGCATGATGTCGGCCCAATGAGCTTCCACTGTGGGCCTCTGCAAGAATGTCTCAACACTGGACACTTTTTATAGAGTTTACGGGCTGTTAAAGCAATGACTGACTCACCTGGACGTCCTGTAGTTTGGTGTTCCAGGCCTCTGTGACGGCTGCGGCGTGTTCATGGTGAGTGATGTAAATGTGCGCCTGCAGCACGTGAGCCAGCGTGAGTCTGGAGTCCATCGCACACAGAACCTTCTCCAAGTGACTGAAGCAGAGCCGAGCCTGGAGAGCCACCGGCCCCTTCACCAGCTGCATGGAGCAGGGCACCAGAGCGATCTGTCCCGCGCAGAACACTGCCTCCCGCACCTGAGACACACACACACACTGAGTTAAACCACTCACAGGCATTACTGTTAGATCTGCACACACAACACCTCAGAGATAAACCATTCAAACATTCAGTTACAGGAGACACACAACTCCTTAATGAACATTGTTAATCAATTAATTGTGAGCCTGGAGCACAAAAGCAGTCTTAAGTCGCTGGGGTATATTTGTAGCAATAGCCAAAAATACATTGTATGGGTCGTACATGCATTGATTGAGTGCATGTGGCCTGTCTTCCTCTCCAGAGCCGCAGACATGCGCATGTGTCTCTCTGACTGACCAATGTGCTGCAACACAGAAGCGCAAAATACAAGATTTCAAGTCTCTTCTGTCATCATTTACTACCTCAAAAACCCACTGACTTTCTTCTGTCGAGCACAAAAGAAGACGTTTAGCAGAATGTTCACGCTGCTCTTTTACATACAGGCAAAGTAAACCCATATGGCAAAAATATTTTTTTTTTCTGGCCAAAATATACATTGTAAACCGTGAAGTTAAATGAAATATGTGTCCCTGGAGCACAAAAGCAGTGTTAAGTCGCTGGGGTATATTTGTAGCAATAGCCAACAATTCATTGTATGGGTCAAAATTATTGATTTTTCTTTTATGCCAAAAATCATTAGGATATTAAGTAAAGATCATGTTCCATTAAGATATTTTGTAAATTTCCTACTGTAAATATATCAAAACTTAATTTTTGATTAGTAATATGCATTGCTAAGAACTTCATTTGAACAACTTTAAAGATGATTTTCTCAATATTTACATTTTTTTGCACCCTCAGATTTCAGATTTTCAAATAGTTGTATCTCAGCCAAATATTGTCCTATCCTAACAAACCATACCTCAATGGAGAGCTTATTTCGAAAAATTGACACTTAAGACTGGTTTTGTGGTCAAGGGTCACAATTGATGTAAATTATTTATATTTAATTGATTTTAAAAATATTAAATTGATATTGAAAAACAGTAAGCAGGGCTGCATGATTAATCGAAAATTAAATCAAATTCCCCATTAGGCAAAAGCTGTGATTTTCATGCGCAGCTCAGGGATGCAAACTCATCATGGGTGAAAAAGGTGACAAAGACATGCAACAAACAAAAAAAACACTTATACAATATTTTAAAGCCTTTATTGGTTTTTTAACTCCACAGTTGTGCAGTAAAATTCACTTTAAAGATTCACTTTTCATTCATGGAGATGACATGAAAAAATCCTGGTGAAAAACAAAGACTTTTAAGATGAAAATTACACGAAATTACCATTATATCCAGTAGATGGCAGCAGAGGATCACTCATTAGCTCAGTTGCCATTTCCACTCCCAAGTTTTCACATCTTGCTATTGGATTTATTATAAAATGACTATTATAACAAATTTTAGTACTGTACTGAAGTAGTATTGAAAGTACAATTAAATAATAATGCATTAAATATTTTGAAATATTTTTAGATTTAATTTAAAAACTAAATTTTTAAACATCGTCTTAAAAAGGACACATCAAAAAAAGTGCTAAGTTTTATCTTTAACTGTAGAGGCTGCTAAATATATTCAGTCAACACAGACTTGTTGCTGCTGTAGTTTTGTTACTCTGCATCACTTAATGCACAGCTCTATTTTTGATATCGGCCTGTCAAACAGTTCGTTCCGCCCAGTGCTACAGTTATCACTGTCAATCATAGCAATGACTGATGGAACAATTTAGCGTATTCACTTGCATAATTATTTACACTCGCATTTGTCACTCCTGAAACAGTATACGAGGACTTTCGTTCATTTTAGACAAACAAAACTTTTCTTCAAATTGTCAATGGATTATGTAGCGAAAGGGCTCATCTTATAGCGCAACTGACCGAGCTTACTCACACGAAAACTCCTGATATAATCAATGAATAACTACACAATCAATCTCTTATTCACACCGTGTGTATGATTTTTTTTCGCGAATCTCGTAGGTGACCTATTTTGATCTCAAAATCAAAAAATCAAAAAAAGTTTGCATCTATGGCAGCTTGTCAGTGGAGCACAGTTCTGTGTTCAGTAGTAAATCTCCATCCGAAGGTCAGAGGGTGCTCCCGTGCTGAAACTCCAAATATGCCCCGCAGAAGAAACATAGTTCTTTCCGCCCAGTGCTACAGTTATCACTGTCAATCATAGCAATGACTGACGGAACAATTTAGCGGATTCACTTGCATAATTATTTACACTCGCATTTGTCACTCCTGAAACAGTATACGTGACTAACGCATGACTATGACAATATATGGTTTATTTGAGTTCTTATTATAATTTCATTATAATAAAGTATATTTATAATGCAATGTCTAATTAGTTTTGAGTAAAAACAAATGTGGTTTATAATGCAATGCTAAGTGAGTTTTGAGTAAAAACAAATGTGGTATTTTGTTGGCCAAGAGGTTTATAAATGCGTCGCATGTTAGGAAAGGTGTTTGATGCATGTTGCTCTTTCAAAAGCACGTTATAAATGACTCAAACTCGCCGTGCTTTCAGATGGAGCAGCATTTACTACACAGAGCCGTAGTTTACTGACAAAACAGCTTTCATAATCGCACATTGATTTCATGATTGCATGATTAATTTGATCTGCGATTATGAAAGCTGTTTTGCGCAGTTTCTTATGGCGCTTTTCCACTGCGTGGTACGACTCGGCTCGGTACGGCTCAGTACGGTACGGCACGGCTCGGTTCGGCTTTGTTTGCGTTTCCACTGCAGTTTAGTATCGCTTTAGAATGGGCGGGATTATTCACATG
>NW_015659915.1:531044-532320 GCF_001515625.1 Sinocyclocheilus rhinocerous | reverse complement strand
CGAAATTAAGAAATATATCGTGATATAAATTTTGGCCATATCGTCCAGCCCTAATTCAACGTGACTAATAAACACACGACTATGACAATATATGGTTTATTTGAGTTCTTATTATAATTTTCATTATAATAAAGTATATTTATAATGCAATGCTAAGTGAGTTTTGAGTAAAAACATGTTATTAAATGTGGTTCAAAAGCACATTATAAATGACTCAAACTCGCCGTGCTTTCAGATGGAGCAGCATTTACTACACAGAGCCGTAGTTCACTGACAAAACAGCTTTCATAATTGCACATTGATTTCATAATTGCATGATTAATTCGATCTGCGATTATGAAAGCTGTTTTGCGCAGTTTGTTAGTGAACTACAGCTCTGTGTGGTAAATGCTGCCCCATCTGAAAGCACGGCGAGTTTGAGTCATTTATAATGGATGGAGATTTACTACTGATCACAGAACCGTGCTTCACTGACAAGCTGCACATGAAAATCGCATTCGATTAATCGTGCAGCCCTAACAGTAAGTAAATAAATGGGGAGAGTCTCCACAATGGGACTGAAGCTCTCATTTGTGCACGAGCCACCATCACTGACAACGGGCATTCAGCGTGATTTCAAAAGCAACATTTCAACGTCAGATCGCCTTTTCTTTAACACAAACGAACGAAATAAATACTCTACTTCTTGGAGGTCCTAGGTGGGGTCTTGGAAGGGGTACCACCTGATCTGAACCCAAGTGGTGTTTTGCTATTGGATTTCTGTGCTCAGCATGGATTGGCCATAACAAACACGTTTGAACATAAGGTGGTTCATAAGTGTACTTGATACCAGACCACCTTAGCCAAAGGTCTCCGATTGACTTCGCAGTCGTATCATCAAACCTGTGGCCATATGTTCTGGACACTCGTGTAAAGACAGGAGCAGAGCTGTCAATTGATCACCAGTTGGATAAGATTGCGTGGGAGCCTGCCGGACAGACCCGTATAGTGAAGGTCAACTGGGAACGTCTGGCTGAGGACTCCCACCTCCGGAGAAGCTTTTCCTTACTTCTAGGGGAAGGCTGGGGACATGGACTCTGAGAGGGCTCTGTTCTGGCCTTTAGAGTTTGGGAAGAGATTGGGCAAGCCATGGAGAAGGACTTTTGGTCGGCCTCAAAGAGGTTCTGGCAAACCACCAGACGGCTGAGGCGGAGAAACCATAGACTGGTCCAGGCTGTTCTAAAGCCTGGAATACACTACATGACTTTTAAAATCTGAACAGATTTTTAAAGTGCCC
>NW_015659915.1:527216-529898 GCF_001515625.1 Sinocyclocheilus rhinocerous | reverse complement strand
AATGACCTTTCATGCAGTGTGTAACACAGCTCTAAGTGAATGAAAACATCCTGAAAAGTTTTAAATCTGAAAGTGCACCGTGTATAAAGTTATTGCCTCTCAAAAGGTAGAGTCGACTCTGATTAATTTAAACGAGTCGTTTTTAAAACGAATACCAAGCCATTTCGTGTTGACGTCAACATGAAACATTAGCATATTGCCCGCCCACTTGTTGCGCACGCAGACCTGGGAAAACTTGAACCCCCCCCCTCCCTCAAACACTGAGGGTAAATCAGTTTGTTTTGTTTTTTTACTGCCAAAGAGTAGCTGTGAAGAATCAATGGTTAAAGTTCATTTTTACAGCAATACCACAGCAGTACAGCCCCAACCTTGTGTTGTGTCCCCGTCATTTTACTGAAGACTGCTACAGTGTTTCCCACAGTCTTACTCTATGTGTTGCGGGGCTTCCCCCGTAGGATATATATATCGGTTCACATTCACGGCTCTGCGTGCTTGCTGCATAAAACCATCAGTCGATTTTCTAGTTGGTCTGAATGAAAATGCAACATTTCAACGTCAGATCGCCTTTTCTTTAACACAAACGAACGAAATAAATACTCTACTTCTTGGAGGTCCTAGGTGGGGTCTTGGAAGGGGTACCACCTGATCTGAACCCAAGTGGTGTTTTGCTATTGGATTTCTGTGCTCAGCATGGATTGGCCATAACAAACACGTTTGAACATAAGGTGGTTCATAAGTGTACTTGATACCAGACCACCTTAGCCAAAGGTCTCCGATTGACTTCGCAGTCGTATCATCAAACCTGTGGCCATATGTTCTGGACACTCGTGTAAAGACAGGAGCAGAGCTGTCAATTGATCACCAGTTGGATAAGATTGTGGGGGAGCCTGCCGGACAGACCCGTATAGACCAGTTCCCGGTCAACTGGGAACGTCTGGCTGAGGACTCCCACCTCCGGAGAAGCTTTTCCTTACTTCTAGGGGAAGGCTGGGGACATGGACTCTGAGAGGGCTCTGTTCTGGCCTTTAGAGTTTGGGAAGAGATTGGGCAAGCCATGGAGAAGGACTTTTGGTCGGCCTCAAAGAGGTTCTGGCAAACCACCAGACGGCTGAGGCGGAGAAACCATAGACTGGTCCAGGCTGTTCTAAAGCCTGGAATACACTACATGAAATTGGACCAATCACCGCAGATTAGCATCATGCAAAGGAGGGGTTTGGAAAAATGAATCGTTGAGCGAATCGTTTGGGAGTCGTTGAGCAAATAAGGTAAAAATAAATGCATATTATAAGACAATGAAAGTGTTTTTGAACTTGCATGCATGTCAACCTGTTGTTGGGGACTCCCAAAACCAAAATATGAACCTTTCATTACCCATAATAGGGACATTTTAAAACACTAGGCATCATACACTTTACCGACTTTGTAAATAGTGACAGAGGAAAACTGGCCGTCATACACTACACGACTCAGGATCACACACTACCAGACTTTAAAGTTGTTCTGACCACAACAAACTCAAACAAAAGAAACGTGCGCCTAGGAGACGCATGAAAATAATATGTGTTCTAAAATCGGCTGAAAATATCAAACATGTTTGATATCCTCTGACTGGATGGAATCTAAGTCTGAAGGTAACAAATTGGAGTCTGTGACCATCATACACTACGCGATTTTCTATGGAATCTGTCAACTCAAATCTGCAGACTGGCTCTGACTTTCCGCAAATAGCGTTCAACAAAAAATGCGTGGTGTATTCCAGGCTTAAGTCAGTACGGGGGCTTGCTGACCTCGCCTGTTGATGTGTTCTGGAGGTGGAAGGAGCACTTTGAGGATCAAGTTGAGGCAGGGTTGGATGACTCGGGGGAATTTGGCCATTTCCCTGGCGGAAGTCACATTCTTCCCGAGATGTTGAAGGCCGTGGATGAAGTTGGTCAGCTTGTTCAACATCGCATGGGAATCTGGGTCAGTGCCTGGTGATTGGCAGACAGGTGTGGTGGTTCCCATTTTCAAAAAAGTTGACCGAAGGGTGTGTTGCCTGGGAAAGTCTATGCCAGAGTACTGTAAATGAGAATCCAACCCACTCTCAAAACTCAACTGGAGGAGGACCAATGCAGATTCCATCCCAGACGAGGAACAGTGGACCAGCATTTCACCCTGGCAAGAATACTGGAGGGGGCATGTTTGCTTATCCAATCTACACGTGTTTTGTAGATTTGGAGAAAGCCTATGACGTGAATGCTTGTGGGGGGGCGTTCTGGGAGTATGGGGTATCTTGTACACTAATGCACGCTATCCGGTCTCTTTACAACCAATGTGAAAGCTGTATTCGCACTCTCGCTTGGCCTGGGAACAGCTTGGGATCCCCCAGGATGAGCTGGGAGATGTGGCCAGGGAAATTGAGCATCCTTATTTAGGGCCTGCTGCCACCGCAAACCAGTCCCGGATAAGCAGTGGAAAATGAAAAATAAATGAGAATTCTCTAAATAAGAATTATTAGCCATCAGGAGTCACAGATCTACATGAGTGTGCTTCTAAAACAATCCCTCTATCATCCGAAACACAATTATAGACTTGAGCCATGCCAGCAGCGCTTCTGGCACCACATCAACATGAGAAAAGAGTCCAAACAACACACTGATGACTTCACTTTCCTTTAATAGAGAGAAAACTTGACACTGGGAC
>NW_015659915.1:517101-527104 GCF_001515625.1 Sinocyclocheilus rhinocerous | reverse complement strand
CTGGGGCCCCCCCGGGGGGGGGGGGGGAGACGTATTCATGATTCATACACTTGTTACAAAAAGGTAATCAAGACAAACTTCATGTTGGCTTGAGAAAGCCTAGTCAGAAAGTTTGAAAATCTCAAAGTTTGAAGGCCATGCAGTCTCTTTTAGATGGAAAGATTGTTATGTAGGGTGTTCTGGGTGCTTGCTAGTGTGTTGCTACATAGTAGCTAGTGTTTTCTGGGAAGTTGATCTGGTATTTGTATGTTATTATTTGTTATTTATTTTTTTGATTCTTGGATGACAAAAAAAACTGCATTAAATATACTGCATGTTTCTGGGTAGTGTCCAGGATTTCATCTGCTCTGTTTATCATATGAAGAGTTTATTTGAAAAAAAAACTAACTAAAAAAAATCATGTTTTTATTGTGTTTTATTGAGTTAGTTAGCTGTATTTTTTTTTTTTTTTTTTACCTAATCAAAATAACCCAACTGCAGCTTGACTGAGATTAAATGGAATGCACAATGAAAAAAACATGACTTTTGAAAATTGTTAAAAACTGAATTATCTGTTTTTGCAAATGAACTCTTCATATAGTTGGTCTCTTGTATGCCTGCTTTTTTCAGATGTAAAAAGTTCTTCTATTTACTGTATCTAAAAATTAAAATGATTAATTTTGATAATCATATTTGAAATGACTGTCAATTTTTTGTAATTATATAAATAAAAAAATACTATTGCGCAATTTATCACATTTTGCATGCAGCCCTGTTATCACAAGATTTTTTTCCTTGCAAAACCTTTGCATGAGTGAGAATTAACATTAACTTTACATTTATTTAGCAGAGCTTTTATCCAAAGCAACTTACTGAGAAACATCAAATATTTTGTTTCATTTTCTCAGTTTTAACAAATTGCAATATTCAAAATTATATTTGAGCTAATATTTTCTGCATTTTATAGGAAATACAAGTTAACCAATAACTACAAACCAAAATATTAAACTGCTACAGAATGACAGCTTTATTTAGGATAAATCTACAAGCCTGTAACCCATTTTACCATTTTATATTCTGATACATTTATTTAATATTTGAACATATTGTTCACCATTAGAAAATAATAGAGTTTCAAGCCCTAATTTGCAGCCTATCGGTGGAAACTGCCATAAATCATAAAACAGTGATCGTTTCACCCAAATGTCAAAGCCTTACGTCAAAAAAGGTGCAATTCATTAACATTATTAAAGCATTTGTGTTTGAACAGCAGAGCATCAATTAACGCGCTACACCTTCATTGTTATTTTATCACCTAGAGTCCCTCTTTCACACCAGCGATGAAAGCACACGCAAATGTGCAGCTCCTACAAGCTGATAATTAGCTGAGAATCCACAGACGAACTCTCTTCTGAAGATGCCTAATCCTACAGCTAAAAATACACGAGCTGAGCTCCATCAGATATGCAGGAGAGGTCAGGTCTCCACCGATCAATCGTGCCGTCGGTGATCAGGTGTTAATTGAAGCTCTGGTAAAGTGTTTAGCGTGAGGCCAGAGCGGCAGGACCGTGACCTCTGCTGCGATCACAGCTGACTCCATCAATTGGTACACACTGTCAAACGCAGCTTTAGAGCCAATTAGCATGCATGCGCAGATACTGCATTTAACCAGATTACCAGAGCGCCTCTAAAACCCTGGCCAGAGCACACATGTCCAGTCTGCATTGACCTCCATGGCATCACAGAAGGGCGATTTCTGGCGGTTGGTGGGCAGTCAGAATTTAGGGCAGGGACAATAAATCGATGCATCGCGATTCGTGGATCGATTCTGAGATTTTCGGAATGCATCGTGATTCTCTCTCGAATCGATTCTGAGCTTAGTTTTTAACAGCAGATGGCGCTCTAGGTTAGCTTTTAACAGCAGATGGCGCTCTATAGGTTAGTTTTTAACAGCAGATGGCACTCTATAGGTTAGTTTTTAACAGCAGGTGACGCTCTATAGGTTAGTTTTTAACAGTAGATGACGCTCTATAGGTTAGTTTTTAACAGCAGATGGCGCTCAATTTTAACAGCAGATGGCGCTCTAGGTTAGTTTTTAACAGCAGATGGCACTCTAGGTTAGTTTTTAACAGCAGATGGCACTCTAGGTTAGTTTTTAACAGCAGATGGCACTCTAGGTTAGTTTTTAACAGCAGATGGCACTCTAGGTTAGTTTTTAACAGCAGATGGCACTCTAGGTTAGTTTTTAACAGCAGATGGCACTCTAGGTTAGTTTTTAACAGCAGATGGCACTCTAGGTTAGTTTTTAACAGCAGATGGCACTCTAGGTTAGTTTTTAACAGCAGATGGCACTCTAGGTTAGTTTTTAACAGCAGATGGCACTCTAGGTTAGTTTTTAACAGCAGATGGCACTCTAGGTTAGTTTTTAACAGCAGATGGCACTCTAGGTTAGTTTTTAACAGCAGATGGCACTCTAGGTTAGTTTTTAACAGCAGATGGCACTCTAGGTTAGTTTTTAACAGCAGATGGCACTCTAGGTTAGTTTTTAACAGCAGATGGCACTCTAGGTTAGTTTTTAACAGCAGATGGCACTCTAGGTTAGTTTTTAACAGCAGATGGCACTCTAGGTTAGTTTTTAACAGCAGATGGCACTCTAGGTTAGTTTTTAACAGCAGATGGCACTCTAGGTTAGTTTTTAACAGCAGATGGCACTCTAGGTTAGTTTTTAACAGCAGATGGCACTCTAGGTTAGTTTTTAACAGCAGATGGCACTCTAGGTTAGTTTTTAACAGCAGATGGCACTCTAGGTTAGTTTTTAACAGCAGATGGCACTCTAGGTTAGTTTTTAACAGCAGATGGCACTCTAGGTTAGTTTTTAACAGCAGATGGCACTCTAGGTTAGTTTTTAACAGCAGATGGCACTCTAGGTTAGTTTTTAACAGCAGATGGCACTCTAGGTTAGTTTTTAACAGCAGATGGCACTCTAGGTTAGTTTTTAACAGCAGATGGCACTCTAGGTTAGTTTTTAACAGCAGATGGCACTCTAGGTTAGTTTTTAACAGCAGATGGCACTCTAGGTTAGTTTTTAACAGCAGATGGCACTCTAGGTTAGTTTTTAACAGCAGATGGCACTCTAGGTTAGTTTTTAACAGCAGATGGCACTCTAGGTTAGTTTTTAACAGCAGATGGCACTCTAGGTTAGTTTTTAACAGCAGATGGCACTCTAGGTTAGTTTTTAACAGCAGATGGCACTCTAGGTTAGTTTTTAACAGCAGATGGCACTCTAGGTTAGTTTTTAACAGCAGATGGCACTCTAGGTTAGTTTTTAACAGCAGATGGCACTCTAGGTTAGTTTTTAACAGCAGATGGCACTCTAGGTTAGTTTTTAACAGCAGATGGCACTCTAGGTTAGTTTTTAACAGCAGATGGCACTCTAGGTTAGTTTTTAACAGCAGATGGCACTCTAGGTTAGTTTTTAACAGCAGATGGCACTCTAGGTTAGTTTTTAACAGCAGATGGCACTCTAGGTTAGTTTTTAACAGCAGATGGCACTCTAGGTTAGTTTTTAACAGCAGATGGCACTCTAGGTTAGTTTTTAACAGCAGATGGCACTCTAGGTTAGTTTTTAACAGCAGATGGCACTCTAGGTTAGTTTTTAACAGCAGATGGCACTCTAGGTTAGTTTTTAACAGCAGATGGCACTCTAGGTTAGTTTTTAACAGCAGATGGCACTCTAGGTTAGTTTTTAACAGCAGATGGCACTCTAGGTTAGTTTTTAACAGCAGATGGCACTCTAGGTTAGTTTTTAACAGCAGATGGCACTCTAGGTTAGTTTTTAACAGCAGATGGCACTCTAGGTTAGTTTTTAACAGCAGATGGCACTCTAGGTTAGTTTTTAACAGCAGATGGCACTCTAGGTTAGTTTTTAACAGCAGATGGCACTCTAGGTTAGTTTTTAACAGCAGATGGCACTCTAGGTTAGTTTTTAACAGCAGATGGCACTCTAGGTTAGTTTTTAACAGCAGATGGCACTCTAGGTTAGTTTTTAACAGCAGATGGCACTCTAGGTTAGTTTTTAACAGCAGATGGCACTCTAGGTTAGTTTTTAACAGCAGATGGCACTCTAGGTTAGTTTTTAACAGCAGATGGCACTCTAGGTTAGTTTTTAACAGCAGATGGCACTCTAGGTTAGTTTTTAACAGCAGATGGCACTCTAGGTTAGTTTTTAACAGCAGATGGCGCTCTAGATTAGTCTCTAGGTTAGTTTTTAACAGCAGATTAGTCTCTAGGTTAGTTTTTAACAGCAGATGGCGCTCTATAGGTTCGTTTTTAACAGCAGATGGCGCGCTATAGGTTCGTTTTTAACAGCAGATGGCGCTCTATAGGTTCGTTTTTAACAGCAGATGACGCTCTAGGTTAGTTTTTAACAGCAGATGGCGCTCTAGGTTAGTTTTTAACAGCAGATGGCGCTCTAGGTTAGTTTTAACCGCACACTCAAATGCTCAGGAAGAAAAGCGCTTGTGCGTTCGGCTGAGTAATATAAGTGGTAAAATGTACTTGCACATCGGCTTTTATGATGCGAGATTAACGTAAACACAGCCCACTGGGAACATCCTTGTAATTCGCGTTAACCTTTTCAAACTTTATGAATGATTATTTTAGGTTCAAGTGGTGCGTGTGTAAGGAACTGGAAGCAAGCAAAGTTTCTAAAGCCTGCAGTGCCATCTGCTGTTAAAAACTAAGCTCAGAATTGGTTCAAGAGAGAATCGTGATGCCTTGGGGAAATCTCAGAATTGATGCAGAATCCTTTCTCGATTTGCGATGCATCAATTTATTGTCCCAGCCCTCGTAAGAAAACTAGAAATGTGTTTAGAATGGAAACATGGGTTTGTTCTAAAAACTACTGTACATACGCACAGGATTAGTTCATTTTGTTTTCACTGTGTAATCATATAATGTGCATTTCAGTGTTGTTTTAGTATCACTGAGACGCTATTATAGCTTTTGTTAGTAGTTTGACTAACAACCGTTTTTCCGTTTTCAGGTTTTAGTAATTTTGTTGTTTTGTCATTTTAATTCACATTTTACTTTGAATTTGTTTATATATACAAGTTAGTATTTCAAGCTTTAAAGTTTTAGTCATTTTGTAGTTATGTCATTCTAAATGTTTTTTTATTATTATTATTATTATTTTTGTATTATTATTTTTAAATGTCTATAGTTTTTATTATTTTTTATTTCAGTTTTAGGTTTTTAGGTACATAAATTTAAACTAAAATTAGATAAAATGAGAAATGATTTAAACAATTTTTCAACTTTATTTTTATATTTGCTGTTTTCGAGTTTTAGTCATTTTGTTGTGTTTTTGTCATTTTTATTTATTTTTTTATATAAAATTATATTTAGTTTCTCTAGTTTTTATTCATTTTTATGTCGGTTTAATTATTTTAATACATCAAGATGTTTCCAGTTTCATATTTTCAAGTTTTAGTAATCTTGTGTTTTTGACTTTTTTTTTACTGTCTATAATTTTTACCTTTTATTTCAGTTAATTTTTTTAGTAAGTTAAACTAAGAAATGTTTCCAATTAAATTTTATTTTATATTTTCTGTTTGTTTGCTTTTAGTTTTTGTTATTTTTGTTCGCTTCTCTTAAATGTCTTTTTTTTTAAATTCATTTTTTATTTCTTTTTTATATTTAGTTAATTTTGTAACTAAATGAAAAACAGAAATGTTGCATAGGAAGCTAGCTGAAATAAGCTATTTATTCTATTTTATTTCCGTTTACATTTATTTTATATCAAGTAACAACATTTTCTTTTGGTGGTTTCAGTTTTAGTTGACAATAATATCCTTGGCACATTAATCGCCAGCATGAATCTTAGTTTGATGCTCTATAGAGTTCAGTGCACTGGAGAACATCATCATCCTGCTATTTTGTGTTGGAGGCAAACTAGTCTGTGCATATCGAGTCCAAACACATAAACTGAAGGATCGGTGTGAAGATGTTTGGAAATTCATCTGCTGCTCTTTCTTCTCTGAACAAAATCAGCACTTTACAAGATGGGCTTGGGAAACAGCAGACCAACAAACAGCGTTTGCTGCAGGGAGGAAAGAGTCACATCCATTCCCATAATCATACGGGTTTCTCATGATTCCCGGCTCCTGGCTTCACCTGTCAGCTTTGATGAATCTTCATTCGCACTCGGAGACTGCTACGAATTACCGGATGGGCGGAAGCTCGCGGCCTTCAAACAGCCGATCAATCAGCACATCATTTACCTGCGAGCATTATTTGGGATCGTCTGCGCCTCCACGACAAACCAGCATTGGCGTTCCAGTTATGAGCCATCAAGCGGCATCGGATCTCCTAACAGCTCGGCCTTCAGAAGCCCTCTCGCGTCCACCGGCCCGCGATCTGTGCATTTGAATATCAAAAACCAGACCTCTCGGCTATTATAATATATAAAAATAAAAAACAGGTGTGGCGCGATCAATTATTAAGAGGCTCGCTCAGGTTACCCCGCCAGGAGGAGATCTGGGGAATACTATTTACATAAAATTAACAGTTCAAAAGGAGGAGTTCACACACCAATCAAACTTGTTAATTGACTGTCAATGGTGTGTCCCTGAATATACAACACAACTACATTATTCATCCGCGCCGCTGACAAGGAAGACAGCCCAATTTGCATGGGCATCCAAAATCTGATCAACAACTACAACGGCCCATGCATTTTTAATAGAGCCGAGGGAGATGATTAATATTCATAGGGGTCAAGCTACGCCGCCGCGTTTCGTTTAACTCTTCAGGAAAGCGCAAGTTTGCCGAAGCGGCTCCATGCATTCTCCAGCTTTATTTCACGGATCAAACACATCGCTTCTCCAGAAGTGCCAGACGTTTAACGCGCCGCAAGGTCAGACGTCCGGAAGGAAACACGCGTGTAAATGTTCCTCCTCTGGAGTCCTGCGACACACAGCCAGCATTTTAATGGTCTGCGAGTGAAATCTCGGAGGTCCTGGATCTTGTTTGTTTGTTTTATGAGTGCTGGCAGTGGAGGTGACCTTAAAGATGCGAGCTCCTGCCAGAAGACGGGCCGCGCCGGGGAAAGTGACCTGCTATTGACGAACAGTCAAACTCGGTGGCTCCGGTCAAGGACGCACCATCAGGTATGCTAATGCACGCACATCCCAACTGGATCTTCATGCATAATTGATCCCGCTGAAGAACGGCTCACAGATAGAGATGCTCTGGCTCCACACAAACACAGCATCACGCTGGTGAATGTGTTACTGTACACGTGTGTGATGATGCTTTGCTGAACGCTGTCTCTTTACGATTCCAGACCATTTCCATAACAAATCAGTGAGCTTATCCCAAAATAAAACGGCTGTTCAGGACCTCAGGTCCAAATAACGAAAAATTAGTGCTGTCGAATGATTAATCGCATCCAAAATAAAAGTTTTGTTTACATAATATATGTGTGTGTACTGTGTATATTTATTATGTATGTATAAATACACACACATGCAGTATACATTTTGAAAATACTTGCATGTATATATTTATATTCATATAATTTATATTATATATAAATATATTTAATATACAAACATAAAATTTTTCTGAAATATATACATGCATGTGTGTGTATTTATCTATACATAATAAATATGCACAGTACACACACATATATTATGTAAACAAAAACTTTTATTTTGGATGCGATTAATCGCGATTAATTGTTTGACAGCACTACTAAAAATATATTGTTTAGTGTGTATTTTAAAGTGTGAGAAAAAAGAGTGATATGAGTGATTAAATAAATCACTGACACTGAGACTAGTTTGACAAATATACTACTGGTCAAAAGTCTAAGATCTCTTCTGTTCACCAAGGCTGCATTTATTTGATCAAAAATACAGTAAAAATGCTGAAATATTATTACAGTTCTTCAGAAATCATTCTAATATGCTGATTTGCTGCTCAAGAAACATTTCTGATTATTATCAATGTTGAAAACAGTTGTGCTGCCCAATATTTTTATGGAAACCTTCCTATATTTTATTTTTCAGGATTCACAGATGAATAGAAAATTCAAAAGAACAGCATTTATTTGAAATAGAAATCTTTTGTAACATTATAAATGTCTTTATAAAAGTATTTAAAAAAGGGATTTATAATACGTAAAAGATATTAAAAATAATATCACTAAAATTAATGTTTTACAAAATTTATATTTTAATACAACATTAAAATTAAATAAATATTACATTAAAATTAACTATTTAATACTAAATTACAATTAAATAAATATGCGAAGTATTGATTTCTTTCAATTAAAAAATAAATAAATAAATAAAAAATAATCATACAGATCCCAAACTTTTGAACAGAAGTCTAGACTGCAGCTATTGACCAATCACGATCAAGTATTCCAGACCGGTTTTGTGAAGAGCTCTTCCAGCTTCAGCTGAAGCACCTCACTTCTGCAAACACAAACGCTCCAGCCCTGGTTCTGAAAGCCTCGTCACGTCACAGGAGACCAGCGCTACTCCAGCGCTGCTGCTAACAGATCCACCAAACGCACAAAGGAAACTGGATTCAGAAAGTAAAATATGAAATTCTAGGTGTAACAGAAGTGTGAGAGAGGAGCGTGTGTGTGTCACATCGGCTCCCGTCAGCTTTGTGCTGGTTATTCCTCTCTATCTGTCGGCTGTTTGGAGCGCAAGCAAGGTCACGCCAGGGTTATTACAGCTCCAACAACAACAACAAAAGATATTAAAAACTTAAATGGTCCTTTTTTCAGCATTTCTCTTTAATGAGATCTCTTTAATATATTGATAAAATGTCTCATTCTCATTAAGGTAACCGAACCAAAACGCAAACAAACCAACAAATAAATAAATATTTTTGAGCAAAATTATTTATATATGGTATTATTTATGCATGGTATCATTTATCATGCTATTATTTTTTTTATTTAAATGTGAAAAAAAAATGTATATTACAAACATTTTTCTGTATTAAATTAACTAGAATCTTACAGGAATCTTTTATGAAAATAATGAATGAGTTTTGTTTTGCTTTTTGCATTTTGCATTTGGTTAACTGGCATGAAAACGCACGCCACAATGATAAAATGGGATCTAAAAGTGGCACATTCATTTATGTTTTTATAAAGAAAATTAATTATATTTTAGGAGCATTAAACAGTTTTTGCATTGCAACATATTAATGACAATCAAACACATTTTGCCTCCAAATCTCTCTAATGGGATGATAAAAATATCATTCTCATTAAAGTAAAGCAAAAAAAGATATATTATTCAAATAGCAAATTATTAAGCTATCATTTTGTATCACTTAGTTTGTACTAAAATAACTAAAACTGAAAAAAATAAAAAACTGTATAGATATAAAACAACTAAAATTTATAAAATACAAAAAAAATTAATACAAATAAAAATTCTAAATATTAACAAAAACTACAACGGTATCTCAATGATACTGAAATAACATAATATTTCTGATAACAAATAACTGAATAATGACTGGAGAATCACACAACACAACACTCAAAGTGTTTGTTTGAAACCAACAATGTTCCGAATCTGATCATATCTGTCCAAATCATGCAAGCGGCCGTCAGAGAGCGTTCTGTCAGCGAGGAAGAGGAGGGAAAGTCATGGCTCTCGACCTCTGCGTCTGTGACAGATTGGTTGTGAGGCTTTTTCGACTGATGCACATCCCACAAAACCCCGCGGGACTCGCCAGGCCCCGCCACGCGCCGCTCGATCAAGCAGCATCTTTCCAGGACAAACGCCATCATCCCGCATTAAGTGCTCTCCCGCTAATCTGCCTAATGCCCGGGTGTCTCTCGCCGGATCTGAGGGGGTCTGGTCCGGTTTGTGAGGGTCTCTGCTCCAGACCCGCGGCTGATGTCAGGCCGTGTCTCATCACACACTCTCACACACACACACACACACACTCACACTCTCACCCACTCACACACACTCTCACA
>NW_015659915.1:510053-515381 GCF_001515625.1 Sinocyclocheilus rhinocerous | reverse complement strand
CACACACACACACACTCTCACACACACACACACACACACACACACACACATACACTCGTCACACACACCTGCAGTGTGAGATCTGCTCAAGAGATGGCAGTGTGACTTCAGGAAACGCAGCAAAGCGCTGCTCATTAACACCAGAGAACCACACACACCACATCGTCCTCCTTATCAAGTATCAACACGCTTTTATTACCTTCACAGTGTTTTATTTGACCAGCAGCTCAGAGTTTTATTTCTATATTATTGAGCTTCTGGAGTGTTTTCTATAAAAACATCTCAACTATTTGTGCCAGGTTAACATTCACCCTTTTATTTGATTTTTTTTACAGTACACATTTTTGTCAAATGCTATTTATACTTTGTTACATATGGATGGATAGCACACAAAACCTGTCAAGTCATGCAAATATATTCTAATAAAGAAAATTAATTCTATTTTCTATTTTAATTGTATTTTTATTACTAAAAATATCAAAAAAGAATATATTATTCAGCAAATTATTTCTATATCATGACATTATTTAATTGATTCTGATTTAAATGTAAAAAAATATTGCATTACAAACATTTACTGTATTTCATTAACGGGAATCTTTAATGAAAATAATCATTTACGAACAATAGTGATGAGGGGTTGTTTTCTGTTAGCAGGCATGAAAATGATCAAATCCTAAAAATCTATTTTAGGATTATTACACTTTTTTGCATTGAGACATTTTGGTAACAATTAAATCTAAATCAAATCTCTCTAATGTAATGCTAAAAAGTCTTATTCTCATTCAAATAAAGCAAAAAAATGATATATTATTTAGATAGCGAATTATTAAGATATTATGGTATTATTTAATTTATTCTGATTTAAATGTAAAAATGCAATTGCAAAAAAATTACTGTATTACATTAACAAAAATCTTTTAATGGTCGAACTCTAATGCAAAGAATAAAAATGACAAAAAACACAGTATTTCAGTTAAGTGGCATTAAAATAATAATGATAAAACTGGCTGAGGTGGATGAAAAAAATGATAAAATGGGATCTAAATTTTAAGGGGTCTAAAACAGGCTTCAGTTTCATTAAGCAAAATAATTTTTTGCTTTTAAATCTGTGAAGCAGGCATGCAGGAGCTGAAATATGAATAATGAATATCTGCATAAGAGTGAAGAAGCTGCAGCTCCAAACAGACCGTCGTCTATTATTCATCTACAACACGTTTATATCTGCGGAACAACGGCAAATGAAAAATGAATGAGCCGGGTTAAAAGGTACAACTCCAACGAGGCCCAAGATGAGAAATGAATGACAACGAGAGTGGCTAAAAGTAAACGGAACATAAACATTAATATCAAGGAGCCACTGCCTTCAGCTGCAGCCGTTAAAGAGCAGCGTCTCTCTAATAAATGACGAGGAAAGGCTCTGATTGTCAGTGTACAGAACAGACCCTCGTTACCATAGTAATGCACCGGTCACACCGCTCTGGACGAGATGAAACCGGACAGCGCTCGCTGGTCTTCAAATATAGCACTTATTATTCAGTTTTTATATGTGCATCTTCCATCTGCAGCATGCAATTCCAAACCGACCCCTCGTGCACAGAATGTGTGTTTGTCTAGAAACACTGTGCTGTTTTGAGTGGCTGTGATGAGCAATGCAACGCCACACATTATCCTGTCACACGTTACATTCACTGCAACACACATCTACACATCATGCTATTATTCCATGCATTCTGATTTAAATGCAAAAACAGTACATACTAACGTTTTACTGTAAATCTACTGCACTATATTAATGAGAAAGTCTTATTAAAAACAATGACATTATTTAAATGTCAGTTTATTTATTATGGTATTATTTAATTTATTTTGATTTAAATAAAAAAAAGCATTGCATATTACAAAATTTTATTGCAAAATAATGAGAGAAAAATCTTAATCTATGCATTAAATTACATTTTGCATGTAGCAAATATGTCATGGTATTATTGAATTTAAATACAGCATATTTCAAATATTTTACTGTAAAATTACTGCATTATATTAATGAGAAAGTCTAATTCTATGCAGAAAATAATTAAATATGATTTAGATGGCAAATTATTTATATATCATAATATTATGCAATTTATTCAGATTTAAGATTTACATATTACAAACATTTTACTGTAAAATTACTGCATTATATTAATGAGACAGTCTCATTCTATGGAGAAAATGAAATATTTAGATAGATATAGATAGATAGATATAATTTTCTATCTATCTATCTACATATATTTATATATATATATATATATATAGCAATGTTTTTATATTACAAACATTTTACTGTAAAATTACTGTATAAATGAAATTAATGGGAATGTGTTATTTTAATCAGAATCTTCAACTAAAATGATAAGATTTATATATTAAAGAATAATAAGATAAGTTTTTATTTTATTTTGTGCATGTATTTATGCATTTTGCATTTTGATTAATAAGCATATATATATATATATATATATATATATATATATATATATTGCAATGTTTTTATATTACAAACATTTTACTGTAAAATTACTGTATAAATGAAATGAATGGGAATGTGTTATTTTAATCAGAATCTTCAACTAAAATGATAAGATTTATATATTAAAGAATAATAAGATAAGTTTTTATTTTATTTTGTGCATGTATTTATGCATTTTGCATTTTGATTAATAAGCATAAAAATAATGTGAATGATAAAAGAGTTTCTAAATCCTAAAGGGTCTAAAACATGCTTCACTTTGTTTAAGTGAAACATCATGGATTATGCAATGAATATAATGGATTATATTCATGGATTATATAATGAATTGGACATGTTTTTGTGAGAATCACACAGACACTTGTATAAAAGTGAAGATGCAAACCTTGCTGAAAGCCTTCTTTGTAATCTGATTGAGCTCTGCACACAGAGTTTGATTCATTTGAACAAATCAGTTCTTTTGAACTGATTCAAAACTTTGATTCATCTGAATCATCACTACAAATGTTAGATCCATACATGGCATTTTATATCAATTAAAATGTTTTTTTGTAAAATGTACAACCAATTCAGTTCAGTTCAGCACAGATTAAATCACGTCAATACTGCTGTTTTTACTAGCTATTCTTATATCGGTGCACATAGCTATTAAATATGTAACATAAAACAATAATATCAATATATACGTAATGTGAAATCATTCAATCAAATGATTAAATATCATTCATCCATGTGTTCAATTTTGTAACAATCGGTCATGCAATTTGCATTTTATTTACAGACAATATTAAGAAATATACTGAATATCATGCAAAAGGTGTTTTTACATTGGTGCATGTAATTACTAAATATAAAATTAACAAAACAATAATATCAATATTAGTAATATGAAGTAATTTAATAAAATGTTAAAAGATTCAATTACATTCTTCCATATATTGATTTAGTGTTTAAAACACCTATTTGTTGCTACAGATTTATAGCATTATTCTACGAGCATTACATTTTTTGTTTCAGATTTATGTAGTTTAGATTGAATTTGTAGACAATATTCAGAAAAATCGTTTAAAAAACAGATATTTGCTTTTCTACGTATTGTTAGATTGGTGCACATAATTATTAAATGTAAAAAAAAATCAAATAAAACACTATTTACGTATTTGTAATATGAAATGATACATTAAAATATGAAATAATTAAAAACCATTTTGTTAATTTTGTGTTGGAAACATCTATTTGTAGATACAGATTTATAGTGTTATTCTACTAGCATTCGTTTTTTGTGTTTTAAACAATTTTGTGTTTCCTCAATTGTAAGTCGCTTTGGATAAAAGCGTCTGCTAAATAATTAATTTTTTTCTTTTTTTTGTTTCAGACGCATTTGTTCATGTAGTTTCAATTGTATTTACAGACAATATTAAGAAACCATTAAATATAATACAAATTAGATATTTGCTTTTCTAGGTATTGTTAGATTGGTGCATATAAATGTTTTTGAAAAACAAAACAATATTTACGTATTAATTATATTTAAATATTTAAGTCTTGTGTTTGCAACAACGTTTAGTTTCAGATACATTTGTTCATGTAGTTTCTGTTTTATTCACAGACAATATGTGACGCTGGTCGAAGTCATAATACATTGTATGGGTCAAAATTATAGATTTTTCTTTTTTAAGCCAAAAATCATTAGGATATTAAGTAAAGATCATGTTCCATGAAGATATTTTGTAAATTTCCTACCGTAAATATATCAAAACTTAATTTTTGATTAGTAATATGCATTGCTAAGAACTTCATTTGAACAACTTTAAAGATGATTTTCTCAATATTTAGATTTTTTTGCACCCTCAGATTCCAGATTTTCAAATAGTTGTATCTCAGCCAAATATTGTCCTCTCCTAACAAACCATACATCAATGGAAAGCTTATTTATTATAAAGCTTATATACATTGAAGACTATCAGACATGCCTCGTGTATCTCAGCGGATCTGATGAGGAAGCGTGCGATCACTGATGGTGAAGCAGTAGAAGAGCTAGTTTCTCTCTCTCTCTCACAGTAAGTGATCGCTGGCTCTTTTATTAGCGCTGATAGCATCCGAGCATCGTTTGAGCGCCGGCTCTCGCCTGCAGCGCTGCATATTACTGGGGCATTATTTCATGCTTGCCTGCCTCTTTTATCAACTGCTTCTGAAGTAATGTTAATAGACTAGAAAATTGAGACATTTATGAAGTATAGGCAGTGTTTATGAAAAAATCCATAAAATATGACAAGGGCGAGGTGAGATAAAAGCGGCGCTTTAATAGATTATGGCGAAGGGAGATCACCGCGGGCGCTGACGAGCTCCTCCTCAGAGACGCCGCTCGTTTAGCTGCGCTACTAACTAACGTAAATGCTCTAATTAATCTGTACACAACGCACCTCCTGCCCAGCGAGCCTCATTAACTGCATCTGCTAATTGAAAGAAGTCTCTTCTGTTCACCAAGGCTGTGTTTATTTGATCTAAAATGCAGTAAAAACAGTGAAATATTTTTACGGTTTAAAATCTGTTTTCTATGTGAATCTATGTTAAACTGTAATGTATTTCTGTGATGCGCAGCTGTATTTTCAGCATCATTACTCCAGTCTTCAGTGTCACATATATTGTTTAGTGTGTATTTTAAAGTGTGAGAAAAAAGAGTGATATGAGTGATTAAATAAATCACTGACACTGAGACTAGTTTGACAAATATACTACTGGTCAAAAGTCTAAGATCTCTTCTGTTCACCAAGGCTGCATTTATTTGATCAAAAATACAGTAAAAATGC
>NW_015659915.1:499064-509537 GCF_001515625.1 Sinocyclocheilus rhinocerous | reverse complement strand
TGATTATTATCAATGTTGGAAACAGTTGTGCTGCACAATATTTTTGTGGAAACCGTGATGCATTTTATTTTTCAGGATTCACAGATGAATAGAAAGTTCAAAAGAACAGCATTTACTTGAAATAGAAATCTTTTGTCACTTTATAAATGTCTTTACTGTCACTTTTCATCAATTTAATGCATCCTTGATGAATAATTTTTTTTTTTTTCTAATTTAACCAAACTTTTGAACAATTTCCACAAAAATATTGTGCAGCACAACTGTTTTCAACATTGATAATAATCAGAAATGTTTCTTGAGCAGCAAATCAGCATATTAGAATGATTTCTGAAGATCATGTGACACTGAAGACTGGAGTAATGATGCTGAAAATACAGCTGCGCATCACAGAAATACATTACAGTTTAACAGAATAATTAAATGCAATGAAGAACAGTATATGCATCTAAAAAGACACTTCAGATAAATAAATAAATTAAGATTATGTTAAGAATATTTATTAATTTTTTTCATATTTATTCAATACTTAATATGTATCTTTAACTCTAAAGTGTCTTCTTGGCAGGGTTTATATAGTGAATGCTGAAAATACAGCTGCGCATCACAGAAATACATTACAGTTTAACAGAATAATTAAATGCAATGAAGAACAGTATATGGATCTAAAAAGACACTTCAGATAAATAAATAAATTAAGATTATGTTAAGAATATATATATATTTTTTCATATTTATTCAATACTTAATATGTATCTTTAACTCTAAATTGTCTTCTTGGCAGGGTTTATATAGTGAAGTAAAACTAAAACCGTAAAAAACTTACTTGAAATAAATATAAATGTTAAAAAATATAAAATATTTAAAAAATCTCATTTTAATTTAGTTTAACTTGATGTGCTAAAATAACTCAAATTAAAACTGAATTAAAAATGAATATAAATATATCTATATAAAGAAAAAAATGATAAGCTATTCTAAAACAGCTATTTGAAACTAATAATATTGCACTATTTTTACTGTATTTTTGATCAAATAAATGCAGCCTCAGTGAGCAGAAGAGACTTCAACGATTCCAAACTTTTGACCGATAGAGTATGAATCAGAAATGAAAGCATCCTCATTGTTTTAATCGTTTCGCCCGCTTTAAGAAGATTACTGCAATGTTCCCGCAGCAGAGGCTCTCTTAGACACTAATTGTGGGCGTCGGATTCTGATTTTTCCCAATGCAAATCCAATAGCGGGGCCGCGCGACCCTCCCGACGGAGTGGGTGTATTCCCAAAACTGGGACTAACAGGACTGCATGATGCAGGCGGATGCTAAATTGGATTATTAAAGCGGTTGCCAGGTCTCAGGGAAGCGTGTGGATCGTGATTTAACACAGCTCTTCTGTGAGCTTACGGACTCCATTACGATGGCTGGCGCTCCTGAAGGGATTTTAGGGAACGGGAAACATTAAATCACCAAGGTGTGTGGCGACGTGCTGTTAACGATGACTTTGGTTAATGAAGGGTCAATTCCAACCATCTGCCAACACACGAGCTTAATCGTCTGTTATGAGAGAAAATTGACCCCCACCCCCCCCTTCTCTTGGAAAAGTGTTTGAGAGCTTGCGCCGGAAGACTCGCGATATTAGCAAGGTGTAAAATATTCATCCTAATGTGACGTCAAATATCATTCGATCACAGCTCATTAGATCTGGCAGCCTCAGACATCTGCTGGATATTTTACTTGATGCCATGTCAGCATCTTAGGCTATTTTCATGGCAAAAACCACTCAAAAAATACAAACCGGCAAACAAACAAACACAAGTTATATATCTTACACTAGCATATGTGACCCTGGAGCACAAAACCAGTCATAAGGGTCAATTTTTCGTAATTGAGATTTATGCATCATCTGAAAGCTGAATAAATAAGTTTTCCATTGATGTATGGTTTGTTAGGATAGGACAGTGTTTCCCAACCGGGGTGCCGTCTGTCGAGAGCAGGGGTGTCGTGTAAAAAAAATCATTTTTTAATATTTTTAAATTGCTAAAATGTTCAAAAAAGCATCTATTATATAATATCCATTTCTGATGTCGCCAATAATTAGAGATGCACCGAAATTTCGGCTGCCAAAAATTAGTTCACCGCTCAGGTTTCACTTTCACGTGGTGTGACGCTCTGCGTATTATCCCGCTCTATGCGTGTGCGCTCCGCTCAGTCGCTCATTACGTTTTGATATATTTACGGTAGGAGATTTACAAAATATCTTCATGGAACATGATCTTTACTTAATATCCTAATGATTTTTGGCATAAAAGAAAAATCTATAATTCTGACCCATACAATGTATTGTTGGCTATTGCTACAAATATACCCCAGCGACTTAACACTGCTTTTGTGCTGCAGGGTCACATATGATAAAAATTCTAAACCTTTTTCGGGCAAAATGATACTAAATAACTCTTTAAGTGAGTTCACTTCATAAAAGAGTTTTCTACAAGCGGGACATTCCAATAAAATACGTTTAGCCGTCTGCTGGACGTAAATGTGTTACGCTACAATCTTAATGATGAATTGCGATTTGCATAAACATCAGAATAACAGCAGAGGATCACAGGATCTGACGAGACGCGTCTGAAGGCAGAGCAGAATCTGTCACACGCCCAGAATTCCTCATCAAGGACACGGGACTATTATGCTAAACGTGACCTCGCCGCGCGAGCTAATCAAGAGTGAAGCTGAGGAAACAGAAAACACAGCGAGCGCTTAATTTCTTCTAAACGATGCGCTCAGGGCCTGAAGCTACGCGAACGCAAAGGTTAACGAATTTGGTAAATCAAATCTGATAAGGATCCTTCACATTACACAACAGAATCAACACGCTCTGGCAATTAGACGAAGAACACTCCCTGATAATGAAATGCGTTTAATGTTTCACACACATTTCACAAAGAGGGTCTGAAAACAGTGTTTTGTTCTGTGAGCGGCTGAACCTTCAGAAAATTACATTAAAATTCAATATTACATACATTAAAATATTTTCATGAGTTGAAAAAAATAATTTGTATTAAATAAATTTACATTTGATTTAGATTACGTCTTTTCAAATGAGTTTAATACACAGTTTAAATTTTTTTTTCTAGCAATAGAATTTAAATGAGAATTATTATTAAGTAAATTCATTTTTGAAAACCTAGGTTGAATGTTAACCATAACCCTAACTCAGTCTGGCCAAGCTAGACCAAACTTAACTTTCACTGTAAATTAAAGAAAAACATTTTAAGGAGATAATGTTTCTTGCGGTAACAGTTGCACACTTAAAGGTTTGGCCATTGCAATTTAATTTTAATTTTTAATTAAAGTTAAATTCAGTAAAGAACAACATAAGCATCTAAAAAAGATACTTCAGAATAAAAAATAAGTTATATATATATATATATATATATATACACAATTGGTTAATAAAATGGGATTAAATACATAAATTATATTTGTCTTATTTAACATAGTTAATTTTTGCAGGTTTGTATAACATTCCGAGTTTGAATTTGACTGTTTTTATTCATTTTGAGGAACACTGAATCTGTTTTTGTACAGATGAGATACATGTTGATATTGAGTCTAGAACTACAGTAAGATCATGTTCACACACAACGCTCTGCACTTACTCCTGATTTCTGTCACCATGGCAACACCAGAGTTTTCAGTCAACACATGGAAACAAAGTAACTGGCGTTACTTATTTTGAAAAAGTGACTCAGATATTTCCTTCTAAATTAAAAAGTAATGCATTATTTTACCAGTTATTTAAAAGAAAGTCTCTTTAAGTAAAAAAAATACTTGTAATGTATTACCCCCAACACTGCAAATGAAGGAGCGCTCACTGTACCTGCACGGCTTGACTGTAGGGCCCGATGTTGGCCGGGGCCCAGTGGGACAGACTCTGGACGTGAAGCGTGTCTCTCTGAGGAAAAGCGTCCTCCTTGCAGACCACCGTCCCGTCGTGAAGCAGAACGTCCATCCGCAGCTGCTGAGAGACCGGGAGCCACACCTGGACACAGACCCTGCATCACACAATAACACAGCTGCTGATCGGTTCACAACCAGATTTGTTTTTACATTTCGTCATCTAGCAGACGCTTTCATCCAAAGCGACTTACAAATGATGACAATAGAAGCAATCAAAACCAAGTTACTTGAAATAAATGTTAAGTGAAATTAAATAAAATATTTAAAAAATATTTTATTTTTGACTTATTTTATTAAAATTTCTCATTTTAATTTAGTTAAACTTGATGTACTAAAATAACAAATTAAAACTGAAAAAAAAAATTCATAAAAAATATAGATATATCAAGAACAATAACTAATAAAAATGGCAAAAACATGTTTTATTTTTTATTTTAAAGTTTTGGTAATTTTGATAATTACCGAGAATTGTCATGCAAGTGCTCAGTTAGCCTAATGCAGTACACGTAGCAAGGTTTATATACATGTATATCGGCACGGCTGTGATTCGGCCGTAGGTAATCACAGTGTGCCGATATACAGCCATATCTCACATCTCCGAGTGTAATATTGCGTTTATACAACAGTTCGACAGCATGAGTGTGTAAATACATAAAAAATAACAACGGAGTGTCTTTAAAAGCCCTCTTTTGTGCAGAACTACTTCCTTCCGCCAACGATTCTAATCTAAAGTTGGCAGTTTAACAGCTCAGCTCAAGATCCGTTACTAATTCAGAAATGTCACTTTAGAACTAGTAACGAAGGAACATTGAGTTACTGTATTAAAAGCTTATTGTATTACTGAGTGACTGAGCGTGTGTGTGCGTGAGATACAGTGAAGACAGCGCAATAGTTTAGAACTCTTCTAATTTTTATTTTTTTAAACGTAGAAAGTGTGTTAATTTGTGCAATGATAACCTTTATAGTAAGCAGTGTTTAATAAACAGCTGTTTTACTAAATTCTGCTGAGGTGAAATTCAGTGCAGTCCTGTATCGTGATATGTATCGTATCGTGGCCTCTGTACCGTGATATGTATCATATCATGACTCTGCTGGTGATACACAGCCCTAGTGAATTCCCTGTTTAAAGGACGGTCCGAGGCGTCGTTTACCTGGCTGGAGGATTGTGAGTGAAGTAGGTGCAGTAGACAGAGTTGATCTGACTGAAGTTCTCCATGTCGCTCACGTAGAGATGAACCAGGAGCATGTGCTTCATCAGCAGGCCTTTCTCCTGCAGCTGCCCTGCCAACACACACACACACACACATGCACACACACACACACACACACCGGTCAATTAAACAAAGAGCTGCTCATATCTCATTAGAAAAGTTTGCGGCTGAACTTCTAAGGATCCTCCACTCTCCCCTCAGGCTCAAACCAGCATAAACGCACGACATGAACACAGTCTGTTAAAAACACGCACAATGGAGGAACCGCAGCAGCGCTGCACCCCATTAGAATTTCACACGGCGTCAAGTTTGTTTTTCCTTCGCAGGCGTTTGCGTTTCAGCGCACAAGAAAGCCACTCATTAAATATTAACTTGTTTAATATTGTCTCAGCGCTGTGAAGGCTGTTTGGCGAAGTAAGATGAAAAACATTAAATATGCTTTTCATCTCCAGCCGCTCTGGCTTAAGATTTTTCTCTTTGCTCTTACAGGCCGCTCTTTAAAAGTTCTGCGGGCGATAGAAACAGCCTTTCGTTCTCCGGCTTTAATTTGAAGTGTCTGTCCTCGCCGTGATGGACAGAGTCCCTCCAAACGAGCCGTGTGAAGAAAAGAGCGGTCGCTGAATAAAGAGCCCCGCCGTACCTCTTAAAAGTGCGTTTTGCCAGCACAACAAGAGGGAAAATGAAAGCGTGTTTGGAACAAAGGCCTGTTTGCCGTAAGCGTTTGATGGGCTGAACTGCACACGAGCGGCTAGAAGCAGCGATCGACGTTCTTCATTATTTCTTCTCAGGGTAAAAACAGCACAATGCATCTGAGACGACACCGAACGCACGCGTATATGCTGTGATCTCACAGAAAGAGAGAAAAGAGAGCAATTTTCCTACTTTGCAGGAGTGTGAAGACGTGCCGGGTTTGGCTCTGGACGTCTGGGTGTTCGGACTGAAGCGCTGTTAGACCGGATATCCACTGGTAACCCGAAGAACTCCTGGACGAGTGTGACGGCAGACAACCTTTAACACACACACACACACGCAATCCTTTTACACTGACTCTATATTCGTCATCCTTTCCTATCAGAATGCTTGCTAAAACGCAGGCAGCGTGTAAACACGATTGACACAACGTGAGGTCGTATTTATTTTTAACGTGCGAAAATTTCGGACTCAGTGTGCAATGAGCTTTACTGTGAAAGTGTCTATGCCAGCTCAGCAATTACAGCACCACTGCTAAAAACACTTAACTGACTCGTTAGTCATCCATTGTGACTTAGGCACTTGAACCTGAATGTGGCTTAACATCAATTAAAATAAGACAAACAAGCACTAAAATAATCCAAAACAATCAAGATATTTGCTATTTTGATTCACGCTATCAACAACTGATATACCAGGGAGATTAATTTTAAAACTGTGATTTCTAGACTTTCTAAAATTCATGGAAATTAATAAAATATTATTACTCCACTGGCATTTTTATAATAAATATACAGTTTTAATTTAAACTTTCAAGGTCTAAAATATTTATAATCAGGTCTAAATTGTGAGTAAAAAAAAATAAAAATCTTATCCAGTATATCAGGACAGTTTCTTATATATATATATATATATATATATAACACAATAAAATTACAAAAACTTTCAAATTAAAAATACAATAAAAACAGAGATTATAAAAATAAAAACTAATTCAAAATATTAATAAAACTATAATAGTATCTCAATGATGCTCAATAAAAAAAACTTTATCAGGAATGACTTGAATAGTCAAGTAAATTTACTGCTTAATAAGAGTGAGATCCCTAAAAACATTCAGCCCTTGAAATATTTGGAATCCTGACAATTGTTATTTAATTTTTTTACCATTTTTTACCATTTAATAATAATAATAATAAATTATTAAACAATTATCTACTGCTAATGTTACTTATGGACAGTTTTTGTAAATTGTCAAAAAAAACTAGTTTTAGTCAATTGTGATTACAGCAGATGAACCAGAGCCGTCACTGTTGTGACAGTGTGGGCCCTGGATTTAAAAAGGACCACTGGCCTGGACTATATCATGGTACGGAATTATTAAAATAATACAGAAATATACTATATAACATATAAACACCATGGAATTAACTATGGCAATATCCAAAACACATGGTGCATGCCCAAAAACACGGTATTACCCAGAGCCGTTCCCAACAGAGCCGACTGGAAGCGTGATGAAATCAGTGAGTGCTTTTGGTCTGTCTTTTTATTTTGTTAAAGATGCACAATGATATGGTCAGTGCATGAACCACTGGTAAAACACTGCAGCTCTATGGTGCGTCTATTCACTGGTCTGAGGATCAGCGTCTCCAGCCTTAAATATGATATTGTCCTCAACAAAACTATAGTAGTACCATGCTTCTTTTGTTTTGGTGTTCGATGAACCAATACAATTCTGAAAGAATATCAATGAAGTAACAGTTATGCTGCAAGCAGACAATATGATGTGCTTAACGCCAGAACACACTCACACACACACACACACACACACACATCTCACCCGGCTCCGACTGACAACTGCGTTCAGCGTTTGATGGACATCCTCCCTGGACGTCTGGAGTTTTATCAGCATATTCCAGCTCTTCTGTCATGCTGTCAATGGCGTTCTGGCAAGGACATCTACTGAGAGGCAGAGGCCGCCCTCCGGAGCCCTGCAGGAGAATAAATCACACACAAACACCCCTGAAAACACACCGACTCTCACACGCTTGATCAGTCAACCTGCAGGCAGATACTCCACAAAATAAATGAATATGATGATCATGTCACTATGGACATTACAGTGTACAAAACAATTATTCTAACAACAGGAAGAAAATTCTAAATTATAAGATACTAAATTATGAGATACAGAGTCACAATAATGAGATACTTTGAGATATTAACTCACTATCTCAACTATGAAATGTTAATGAGGTTGAAAAAAGTCATTTCAAATTATGAGATACCTGTAAGTGTCGAAGGCATCGGCCGAGTGGATGACCGTCTCCATCGAGTCACTGAAACACAAAGCACGACGTGGAACGACACTTCGGCGCTTCTCCTCCACAACCATTCTTTCTGCTCACACACACATATATCAGCTCACGCTGGTGTTGTGTTTGTCACTTACATGACGATCTTCTTCTTGAAGAGCGGGCAGTCAACGGTGAAGGTCTCATACTCGCCTCCTTCCCCACAGATATGAACTCCATACTTCTCTGAAAGCTGCCATTAACAGTCACACATTCATATAACAGGAACACTACAGTTATTATTTGTATTAATTATATAGTGTAGTTATTTTTTGCTACACATTAATATCAAATGTTTATATACACCACTCGCAAGATTTTATGTTTTTGAAAGACATTACTCTTGCTTGCATTTATTTAATCAAAAATACAGTGAAACATTAATATTGTGAAATATTAATAGCGATTTAACATAGCTGTGTTCTATGTCAATAAGAAACATTTCTGATTATTATCAATGCTGAAAATAGTTGAAACAAAGAAAATAAATTAATACTTATATTCATCCAAGACGCATGAAATTGTTAAAAAGCAGGGCTCCAGCCTTGGACTAAAAACATTAAATTGCGAGTGACGTTTTTGCTGTGGTCGCGACTGGCAACTATATAAATGCACATGTTATGACTTAAACATTTGCATGTAATGTTTTTTTTTCCTGATTGTTTGGCAATCACATCTTTTGTTATGTTCTCGTATTAAACTGCTCGTATTAAAAATCTCAGTTGAGCAGCATGAGAGAGATCGAAAATGATGGAGACGTGCTAAGCTTCTTGTTATCAAGCTCTATAGCCTAGTCTATGCTGTGTTCTGTTAATGCGTGAACTTCATATTATTTGTAGCGCAATTGCCGTCCAATAATGCAATAAGCTTTGGGCTTTGTTACATTCTAATAAACAAAGTATCAGCTTTCAAAATTTTGTCAAAATCATAAAATTCAAACAATAAATTCCGTTTTGGCGCTCTTTAATGTGGGATGCGCCTCAGTTCAAGCGGCAAGTGAACTCATATCTTTGTCTTTACTGCTATAGTACGAAATTAATATGAATGAACATCAAAAAGTAGGCTATTTTATAAGATAGCCTACAGTACAAGTTACTAAACTGTCTCATGTAATCACTCAGTGTTTTAAACTGCGGAAAACGTGTAAAGCTTATACAATACCATGTAACAATATATTTTCCTCACTTGGCGTCCATTCAGATAAAAAAAAAATGCTGATAAAGCATTTAGCTAAATGTATGCACTATATTGCATATATTTAAATTTTTACCTAACCTGTGTTGTCTACATGATAAGAAAGAATGCAAGGAGCTAAAGAAAAAATTCAACACCTCCTAAATTGCATGTTACAAAATGACATTTAGTTCCCATTTCCCAGGACATCTAAATGGACAAGAAAAGATGATATATAAACACATGACAGTATGACTGAAATTTTAAAAGTTTTAAAAAATAAAGAAGTTTATTCTGTGGCACCTAAAAAATTTATTTGGCACCTAATTTTGTTTCGTATAGGAGCCAATGGCTCCCTTAGTTGATTTTTTTGTCTGGAGCCCTGAAAAGTGACAGTAAAGACATTTATAATGTTCAAAAGATTTATATTTCAAATAAATGCCGTTCTTTTGAACTTTCTATTCATCTGTGAATCCTGAAAAATAAAATGTAGCACTGTTTCCACAAAAATATTGTGCAGCTAGGCCTGGGTGATAAAACGGTATCGATATTTATCGACGGTACACCTTTTTCGATAACGGTATAAAAAAATTTCGATATAGTGCACGACATAATCACGTGCTATGAGTGACGCAGACAGCACACACAAACACGAACATGAGTGCTGTGCCTGCCTGTGATGAGGAGATTGTGAATAAAAAAAAATGTATATTAGTCAAATTTAAAATAAACATTTGCATTTGAAGGCAAAAATAGTACAATGAATGTTAGATGTGCGTCAGGGAGCGTCATCAGTGGAGCACGAGATGCGGTGATGATGATGTAAGTGACGTTGTAGTTTAATGTTTTGTTAGTATAGCCCACGAGACGCGCCGCTGCTGCGTTATTCATTCAAGATATTAGAGAAATATAGTAGCTCAATGCGGAGTAGATCTTGATAAAGGTTAAAACTGAAACCAAGCCATTCACACAGAACGCATATTCAGCGCATTTTCTAGACGGACAAATACGACTGCTGCACTCGCATCTCACACAAGAGATGAAGACAGCCATGCAAAGTTAAAACAGTTTAAACTTTTAGAAAACA